>NC_092172.1:46954729-46964729 GCF_045791955.1 Oncorhynchus clarkii lewisi | reverse complement strand
GGGTTGAATACCTGGATACTCACACACTGTCTGGTAATATAGAGTTGAATACCGGGATACTCACACACTGTCTGGTAATATAGAGTTGAATACCTGGATACTCACACACTGTCTGGTAATATAGAGTTGAATACCGGGATACTCACACACTGTCTGGTAATATAGAGTTGAATACCTGAACACTCACACACTGTCTGGTAATATAGAGTTGAATACCTGGATACTCACACACTGTCTGGTAATATAGAGTTGAATACCGGGATACTCACACACTGTCTGGTAATATAGAGTTGAATACCGGGATACTCACACACTGTCTGGTAATATAGAGTTGAATACCTGGATACTCACACACTGTCTGGTAATATAGAGTTGAATACCGGGATACTCACACACTGTCTGGTAATATAGAGTTGAATACCTGGATACTCACACACTGTCTGGTAATATAGAGTTGAATACCTGGATACTCACACACTGTCTGGTAATATAGGGTTGAATACCGGGACACTCACACACTGTCTGGTAATATAGGGTTGAATACCGGAACACACACACACTGTCTGGTAATATAGGGTTGAATACCTGGATACTCACACACTGTCTGGTAATATAGGGTTGAATACCTGGATACTCACACACTGTCTGGTAATATAGGGTTGAATACCTGGATACTCACACACTGTCTGGTAATATAGAGTTGAATACCTGAACACTCACACACTGTCTGGTAATATAGAGTTGAATACCTGGATACTCACACACTGTCTGGTAATATAGAGTTGAATACCGGGATACTCACACACTGTCTGGTAATATAGAGTTGAATACCGGGATACTCACACACTGTCTGGTAATATAGAGTTGAATACCGGGATACTCACACACTGTCTGGTAATATAGAGTTGAATACCTGAACACTCAGCTGGGTATATCTTGGGCTCTAGACTGTAGTAACTACAGCTGGGATCTAGACTGTAGTAACTACAGCTGGGTATATCCTGGGCTCTAGGCTGTAGTAACTACAGCTGGGTATATCCTGGGCTCTAGACTGTAGTAACTACAGCTGGGTATATCCTGGGCTCTAGACTGTAGTACCTACAGCTGGGTATATCCTGGGCTCTAGACTGTAGTAACTACAGCTGGGTATATCCTGGGCTCTAGGCTGTAGTAACTACAGCTGGGTATATCCTGGGCTCTAGACTGTAGTAACTACAGCTGGGTATATCATGGGCTCTAGGCTGTAGTAACTACAGCTGGGTATATCATGGGCTCTAGGCTGTAGAAGGTACAGCTGGGTATATCCTGGGCTCTAGACTGTAGTAATTACAGCTGGGCTCTAGACTGTAGTAACTACAGCTGGGCTCTAGACTGTAGAAGGTACAGCTGGGTATATCCTGGGCTCTAGACTGTAGTAACTACAGCTGGGTATATCCTGGGCTCTAGACTGTCGTAACTACAGCTGGGTATATCCTGGGCTCTAGACTGTAGTAACTACAGCTGGGTATATCCTGGGCTCTAGACTGTAGTAACTACAGCTGGGTATATCATGGGCTCTAGGCTGTAGTACCTACAGCTGGGCTCTAGACTGTAGTAACTACAGCTGGGTATATCATGGGCTCTAGACTGTAGTAACTACAGCTGGGTATATCCTGGGCTCTAGACTGTAGTAACTACAGTTGGGTATATCATGGGCTCTAGACTGTAGTAACTACAGCTGGGTATATCCTGGGCTCTAGACTGTAGTAACTACAGCTGGGTATATCCTGGGCTCTAGGCTGTAGAAGGTACAGCTGGGTATATCCTGGGCTCTAGACTGTAGTAACTACAGCTGGGTATATCCTGGGCTCTAGACTGTAGTAACTACAGCTGGGTATATCCTGGGCTCTAGACTGTAGTACCTACAGCTGGGCTCTAGACTGTAGTAACTACAGCTGGGTATATCCTGGGCTCTAGACTGTAGTAACTACAGCTGGGTATATCCTGGGCTCTAGACTGTAGTAACTACAGCTGGGTATATCCTGGGCTCTAGACTGTAGTAACTACAGCTGGGTATATCATGGGCTCTAGGCTGTAGTACCTACAGCTGGGCTCTAGACTGTAGTAACTACAGCTGGGTATATCATGGGCTCTAGGCTGTAGTAACTACAGCTGGGTATATCATGGGCTCTAGGCTGTAGAAGGTACAGCTGGGTATATCCTGGGCTCTAGGCTGTAGAAGGTACAGCTGGGTATATCATGGGCTCTAGGCTGTAGTGACTACAGCTGGGTATATCATGGGCTCTAGGCTGTAGTAACTACAGCTGGGCTCTAGACTGTAGTAACTACAGCTGGGCTCTAGACTGTAGTAACTACAGCTGGGTATATCCTGGGCTCTAGACTGTAGTAACTACAGCTGGGCTCTAGACTGTAGTAACTACAGATGGGTATATCCTGGGCTCTAGACTGTAGTACCTACAGCTGGGTATATCCTGGGCTCTAGACTGTAGTAACTACAGCTGGGTATATCCTGGGCTCTAGACTGTAGTAACTACAGCTGGGTATATCTTGGGCTCTAGACTGTAGTAACTACAGCTGGGTATATCCTGGGCTCTAGACTGTAGTAACTACAGCTGGGTATATCTTGGGCTCTAGACTGTAGTAACTACAGCTGGGTATATCCTGGGCTCTAGACTGTAGTAACTACAGCTGGGTATATCTTGGGCTCTAGACTGTAGTGACTACAGCTGGGTATATCCTGGGCTCTAGACTGTAGTAACTACAGCTGGGCTCTAGACTGTAGTAACTACAGCTGGGTATATCCTGGGCTCTAGACTGTAGTACCTACAGCTGGGTATATCCTGGGCTCTAGACTGTAGTACCTACAGCTGGGTATATCCTGGGCTCAAGACTGTAGTACCTACAGCTGGGTATATCCTGGGCTCTAGACTGTAGTAACTACAGCTGGGTATATCCTGGGCTCTAGACTGTAGTAACTACAGCTGGGTATATCCTGGGCTCTAGACTGTAGTAACTACAGCTGGGTATATCCTGGGCTCTAGACTGTAGTAACTACAGCTGGGTATATCCTGGGATCTAGACTGTAGTACCTACAGCTGGGCTCTAGACTGTAGTAACTACAGCTGGGCTCTAGACTGTAGTAACTACAGCTGGGTATATCCTGGGCTCTAGACTGTAGTAACTACAGCTGGGTATATCCTGGGCTCTAGACTGTAGTAACTACAGCTGGGCTCTAGACTGTAGTAACTACAGCTGGGCTCTAGACTGTAGTAACTACAGCTGGGTATATCCTGGGCTCTAGACTGTAGTAACTACAGCTGGGTATATCCTGGGCTCTAGACTGTAGTAACTACAGCTGGGTATATCCTGGGCTCTAGACTGTAGTAACTACAGCTGGGCTCTAGACTGTAGTAACTACAGCTGGGTATATCCTGGGCTCTAGACTGTAGTAACTACAGCTGGGCTCTAGACTGTAGTAACTACAGCTGGGTATATCCTGGGCTCTAGACAGTAGTAACTACAGCTGGGTATATCTTGGGCTCTAGACTGTAGTGACTACAGCTGGGTATATCCTGGGCTCTAGACTGTAGTAACTACAGCTGGGTATATCATGGGCTCTAGACTGTAGTAACTACAGCTGGGTATATCCTGGGCTCTAGACTGTAGTAACTACAGCTGGGTATATCCTGGGCTCTAGACTGTAGTAACTACAGCTGGGTATATCCTGGGCTCTAGACTGTAGTAACTACAGCTGGGCTCTAGACTGTAGTAAGTACAGCTGGGTATATCCTGGGCTCTAGACTGTAGTAACTACAGCTGGGTATATCCTGGGCTCTAGACTGTAGTAACTACAGCTGGGCTCTAGACTGTAGTAACTACAGCTGGGCTCTAGACTGTAGTAACTACAGCTGGGTATATCCTGGGCTCTAGACTGTAGTAACTACAGCTGGGTATATCATGGGCTCTAGACTGTAGTAACTACAGCTGGGTATATCATGGGCTCTAGGCTGTAGTGACTACAGCTGAGTATATATTGGGCTCTAGACTGTAGTAACTACAGCTGGGCTCTAGACTGTAGAAGGTACAGCTGGGTATATCCTGGGCTCTAGACTGTAGTAACTACAGCTGGGTATATCCTGGGCTCTAGACTGTAGTAACTACAGCTGGGCTCTAGACTGTAGTAACTACAGCTGGGTATATCCTGGGCTCTAGACTGTAGTAACTACAGCTGGGTATATCTTGGGCTCTAGACTGTAGTAACTACAGCTGGGCTCTAGACTGTAGTAACTACAGCTGGGCTCTAGACTGTAGTAACAGGGAACCGCCACCAGGTGCCAGTGCAGGTGTGTGGAAGGCCTATAGTGGATTTCTCCAGTACTGTGTTGCTGCTCATAGGTACGAGAGGGTAAACTAACTCGTGACTTGGAGATTTTGTTTGGGGTTTAAAAACCCAATGGGATGAAGCAATCTAAACAGTAGAACATACTCTGACATGCTGATATTGTTCTAGTTAATACATGTTTCAGTGGGACTGCTTCAGATGCCAGAGACACGGGTCGCTGCCTGCCAGACAGTATTCCAAAACCCATATCATATCATACTGCACTGTAGTCCAAACCCATATCATATCATACTGCACTGTATTCAGAACCCATATCATACTGCACTGTATTCAGAACCCATATCATACTGCACTGTATTCATAACCAATATCATACTGCGCTGTATTCAGAACCCATATCATATCATACTGCACTGTATTCAGAACCCATATCATACTGCACTGTATTCAGAACCCATATCATATCATACTGCACTGTAGTCCAAACCCATATCATACTGCACTGTATTCAGAACCCATATAATACTGAACTGTATTCAGAACCCATATCATACTGCACTGTAGTCTAAACCCATATCATACTGCACTGTATTCAGAACCCATATAATAATGCACTGTATTCAGAACCCATTACAGTGCAGTATGATGTGGGTTCTGAATACAGTGCAGTATGATATGGGTTCTGAATACAGTGCAGTACGATATGGGTTCTGAATACAGTGCAGTATGATAGGGGTTCTGAATACAGTGCAGTATTATATGGGTTCTGAATACAGTGCAGTATGATATGGGTTCTGAATACAGTGCAGTATTATATGGGTTCTGAATACAGTGCAGTATGATATGGGTTCTGAATACAGTGCAGTATGATATGGGTTCTGAATACAGTGCAGTATGATATGGGTTCTGAATACAGTGCAGTATGATATGGGTTCTGAATACAGTGCAGTATGATATGGGTTCTGAATACAGTGCAGTATGATATGGGTTCTGAACACAGTGCAGTATGATATGGGTTCTGAACACAGTGCAGTATGATATGGGTTCTGAATACAGTGCAGTATGATATGGGTTCTGAATACAGCACAGTATGATATGGGTTCTGAATACAGTGCAGTATGATATGGGTTCTGAATACAGTGCAGTATGATATGGGTTCTGAATACAGCACAGTATGATATGGGTTCTCAATACAGTGCAGTATGATATGGGTTCTGAATACAGTGCAGTATGATATGGGTTCTGAATACAGTGCAGTATGATATGGGTTCTGAATACAGCGCAGTATGATATGGGTTCTGAATACAGCGCAGTATGATATGGGTTCTGAATACAGTGCAGTATGATATGGGTTCTGAATACAGTGCAGTATGATATGGGTTCTGAATACAGCGCAGTATGATATGGGTTCTGAATACAGTGCAGTATGATATGGGTTCTGAATACAGTGTAGTATGATATGGGTTCTGAATACAGTGCAGTATGATATGGGTTCTGAATACAGTGCAGTATGATATGGGTTCTGAATACAGTGCAGTATGATATGGGTTCTGAATACAGTGTAGTATGATATGGGTTCTGAATACAGCGCAGTATGATATGGGTTCTGAACACAGTGCAGTATGATATGGGTTCTGAACACAGTGCAGTATGATATGGGTTCTGAATACAGTGCAGTATGATATGGGTTCTGAATACAGTGCAGTATGATATGGGTTCTGAACACAGTGCAGTATGATATGGGTTCTGAATACAGTGCAGTATGATATGGGTTCTGAATACAGTGCAGTATGATATGGGTTCTGAATACAGTGCAGTATGATATGGGTTCTGAACACAGTGCAGTATGATATGGGTTCTGAATACAGTGCAGTATGATATGGGTTCTGAATACAGTGCAGTATGATATGGGTTCTGAATACAGTGCAGTATGATAGGGGTTCTGAATACAGTGCAGTATGATATGATATGGGTTCTGAATACAGTGCAGTATGATATGGGTTCTGAATACAGTGCAGTATGATATGGGTTCTGAATACAGTGCAGTATGATAGGGGTTCTGAATACAGTGCAGTATGATATGGGTTCTGAATACAGTGCAGTATGATATGGGTTCTGAACACAGTGCAGTATGATATGGGTTCTGAACACAGTGCAGTATGATATGGGTTCTGAACACAGTGCAGTATGATATGGGTTCTGAATACAGTGCAGTATGATATGGGTTCTGAACACAGTGCAGTATGATATGGGTTCTGAATACAGTGCAGTATGATAGGGGTTCTGAATACAGTGTAGTATGATATGGGTTCTGAATACAGTGCAGTATGATAGGGGTTCTGAATACAGTGCAGTATGATATGGGTTCTGAATACAGTATGATATGGGGTTCTGAATACAGTGCAGTATGATATGGGTTCTGAATACAGTGCAGTATGATAGGGGTTCTGAATACAGTGCAGTATGATATGGGTTCTGAATACAGTGCAGTATGATATGGGTTCTGAATACAGTGCAGTATGATATGGGTTCTGAATACAGTGCAGTATGATATGGGTTCTGAATACAGTGCAGTATGATAGGGGTTCTGAATACAGTGCAGTATGATATGGGTTCTGAATACAGTGCAGTATGATATGGGTTCTGAATACAGTGCAGTATCTAATTAAACACCATGCCATGCGCTTTGTGAAGCAGTTAGATTGAAGGCGTTCCCACCACTACTGGTTTCTTTAGGGTGTTGGTATTGTACTGTAATGTAACTGCCCTATAGATATATCTGATATAAAGTTATCATCTGAGAAAAACATTCGCTAGAGACCAGATAGAGACCAGATACTTGTGGTGAATGTGTCAGAGACACGTGTCGACTCTGACTGTAGCTGTCAGGGACCAAATGACGCACTTAAGGAGTTGGGCGGTTTCTACAGCGCTGCCACACACACAAACACAATCACACACACAAACCCACACACAATCACACACACACACACACAGCGTTGTGTGCTGTTATGTAAGTGGTTTCACAGTGATGCAATACAAGGCCTGAACACAACACAGGCTAGCGTTATAAACAGACAAAGCATATTGCAGGAACACAGGGAACACAGGCTAGCATTATAAACAGACAAAGCATATTGCAGGAACACAGGGAACACAGGCTAGCGTTATAAACAGACGAAGCGTATTGCAGGAACACAGGGAACACAGGCTAGCGTTATAAACAGACAAAGCATATTGCAGGAACACAGGGAACACAGGCTAGCATTATAAACAGACAAAGCATATTGCAGGAACACAGGGAACACAGGCTAGCATTATAAACAGACAAAGCATATTGCAGGAACACAGGGAACACAGGCTAGCGTTATAAACAGATGAAGCATATCGCAGGAACACAGGAACACAGGGAACACAGGCTAGCGTTATAAACAGACAAAGCGTATTGCAGGAACACAGGGAACACAGGGAACACAGGCTAGCGTTATAAACAGATGAAGCATATTACAGGAACACAGGGAACACAGGGAACACAGGGAACACCGGCTAGCGTTATAAACAGATGAAGCATATTACAGGAACACAGGGAACACGGGGAACACAGGCTAGCGTTATAAACATACGAAGCGTATCGCAGGAACACAGGCAACACAGTCTGACAGAAACAACACATTACAGGGCTGTAATACAGGTTTCACAATACATAAAGAGGTGAAAGGTCAAACGGATTGGAGGAATGCCATACAACAACACTACACTGGGTTATTGGTCCGTTACAAGACATTATAAATCCTGGTAGGACTTGCACTGTTACAAGCCTTTGAGGGAATTAGCAACCGTTTCTCAGATCTCAACAACTTCATTTGTTGTACACAAACCCAATGTGAAAGGCCTCTACCTACACCTCTATAAACTGGGGAGGTGTCGGGGGGGAGTAGGGTGCATTACCTGGGAATATTCAAAAACATTTAAGTTTGTGCATCAGCCAATTAATATCGTTGACGTAGTGGCGCGGGATAAAACGCTACACGTTAGCTGTTCCCGTTAGATAACCTGGCACATTTAGCTGGCAGTGGTTATTTCCTGAATACAAATTCCGCATCAGCCTATCAAAGACCTTTATATCCACCAACCAATGTTAGTATTTGGTAGCATTGTCTTTTAATTGTTTAACTTGGATTCAAATTTTCGGGTAGCTTTCCAAGGATGAACCAGACTTGTGGAGGTCTACAATTTGTTTTTCTGAGGTCTTGGCTAATTTCTTTTGATTTTCCCATGATGTCAAGCAAAGAGGTACTGAGTTTGAAGGTAGGCCTTGAAATACATCCACAGGTACACCTCCAATTGACTCAAATGATGTCAATTAGCCTATCAGAAGCTTCTAAAGCCATGACATCATTTTCTAGAATTTTTCAAGCTGTTTAAAGGCACAGTCAACTTAGTGTATGTAAACTTCTGACCCACTGGAATTGTGATACAGTGAATTATAAATTAGATCATCTGTCTGTAAACAATTGTTGGAAAAATGACTTGTGTCATGCACAAAGTAGATGTCCTAACCGACTTGCCAAAACTATAATTTGTTAAAAACCTCTTTAGTTTATTTATTTACTTTATTTGGGCTAGGGGGCAGTATTATCACGTCCGGATGAAAAGCGTGCCCAAAAGTAAACTGCCTGCTACTCAGGCCCAGAAGCTAGGATATTTATATTATTAGTAGACCTGGATAGAAAACACTGTGACGTTTCTAAAACTGTTGTGAATAATGTCTGTGAGGATAACAGAACTGATTTGGCAGGCGAAACCCCAAGCACAATGTGTTTTCCTTTACGTTTCTAATGAAAATCCCTTTTTAATAGAAATGTGCTTGCAGTTCCTCTGGCTTCCACTAGATGTCAACAGTCTTTAGACTGTCAATCCCGTTAACGGGATCCGAGCGTGAAGGGAGGTGAAGGGATCTCTAAGAGGTTTTAATTAACAAGACATTTGTGGAGTGTTTGAAAAACAAGTTTTAATGACTCCAACCTAAGTGTATGTAAACTTCCCACTTCAACTGTACATGTGGCTGTAGTTTAGGGGCTCTTCATGTTGGCTAAACAACAAATGATGTAAGAAGTGACACTGGCCTCAGAGTCAGCATAGCTCTCACACACACAAACAAACACACACACACACACACACACACACACACACACACACACACACACACACACACACACACACACACACTCACACTCTTTCAGAGAGAGAGACAGAGAGCGAAAGAGAGACAGAGAGAGAGAAAGAGAGACAGAGAGAGAGAAAGAGAGACAGAGAGAGAGAGAAAGAGACCGACAGAGAGAGAGAGAGACAGACAAACGGAGACAGACAGAGTGAAAGAGAAGAGAGAGAGAGAGAGAGACAGAGAGAGAGAGACAGAGAGAGAAAGAGAGACAGAGAGAGAGAAAGAGAGACAGAGAGAGAGAAAGAGAGAGAGAGAGAGAGAGAGACAGACAAACGGAGACAGACAGAGTGAAAGAGAAGAGAGAGAGAGAGAGAGTGAGTTCACAAACCTGTTTTACTAACACACTGAAGCCTCAGGACCAGAACATCCAATCAATCAGAATAAAACAAATTACAACACAGTCAAAACAAAACTGAATTGCTTATTGGGAAACA
>NC_092172.1:46932229-46949729 GCF_045791955.1 Oncorhynchus clarkii lewisi | reverse complement strand
CCAATCCAATGGGAAGTCCCCTGCATTGACAGACTGGGTCCTATCAGAACCAATCCAATGGGAAGTCCCCTGCATTGACAGACTGGGTCCTATCAGAACCAATCCAATGGGAAGGTCCCTGCGTTGACAGACTGGGTCCTATCAGAACCAATCCAATGGGAAGTCCCCTGCATTGACAGACTGGGTCCTATCAGAACCAATCCAATGGGAAGTCCCCTGCATTGACAGACTGGGTCCTATCAGAACCAATTCAATGGGAAGTCCCCTGCGTTGACAGACTGGGTCCTATCAGAACCAATCCAATGGGAAGTCCCCTGCATTGACAGACTGGGTCCTATCAGAACCAATCCAATGGGAAGTCCCCTGCATTGACAGACTGGGTCCTATCAGAACCAATTCAATGGGAAGTCCCCTGCGTTGACAGACTGGGTCCTATCAGAACCAATCCAATGGGAAGTCCCCTGCATTGACAGACTGGGTCCTATCAGAACCAATTCAATGGGAAGTCCCCTGCGTTGACAGAGGCAGTATAAACAGACCATCAGGTTCAGAGGCAGTATAAACAGACCATCAGGTTCAGAGGCAGTATAAACAGACCATCAGGTTCAGAGGCAGTATAAACAGACCATCAGGTTCAGAGGCAGTATAAACAGACCATCAGGTTCAGAGGCAGTATAAACAGACCATCAGGTTCAGAGGCAGTATAAACAGACCATTAGGTTCAGAGGCAGTATAAACAGACCATCAGGTTCAGAGGCAGTATAAACAGACCATCAGGTTCAGAGGCAGTATAAACAGACCATCAGGTTCAGAGGCAGTATAAACGAGTTCAAATCTTCATCCCAAATGGCACTCTCCCCTATTCCCTATATAGAGCAAGACCTTTGCCCAAATCCCTATGTTCCCTGGGCTAAACTAGTGCGCTATAATAGGGAATAGGGTACCATTTGGGACGCGAACCAAGTGGTCCTCGTTTCTCCTTCTCCTCCCCTCAGAGAGAGAGCATTGCACTGCGGTGCTACGGTCACTAACAAGACTTACGAGTTCGTGAAGAAATATTGTGACGTCATAAATAAATTTTAAAAAACAACCTAGCCCTTAACTGTCAGTTTCTCCACTGAACCACATGTTGTCACGTTTCCGTGTACTACAGTCTTCCAAGTCTCTCAGAAGTAGACTCAAGGGCAACCCTGTCATTCGTTGTGGACGTCTTCCGTTTGAGACTGTGAGTGACTGAGAGAAAAAGCCCAGGGGCATCCCAACTTAAACCCTGTTACCTTCCCAGTGCACTGCTTCTAACCAGAGCACCGTACATAACTAGTGCACTACATTGGGAATAGGAGTGCCATTTGGGGGCTTGGGCAAGAGGCCTAGATGGGAGACGCGATTGAGACAAACAGTAGTCTTATTCTAAAGCAGGGCCAGGCCACCCAACGCTAATGTTAGAGACACAGAGGATATCTGGGAAACCTGAAGCCTGCAACCTTTTACTTAGCTTTCAAAACATCATCAATCTCAGTTGGTCTTTAGAACGAGAACCGTACTAACCCGGGTGTTCAGTTGAAGGTCTATCTGTCTCCATCTCAAACTCCCTTCAGTCTGACACACTGCTTTGTGTGTCTGTCTCCATCTCAAACTCCCTTCAGTCTGACACACTGCTTTGTGTGTCTCTACCTTTCAGTTGGCACCACTGCTGACTGTCTGTCTGTCTGTCTGTCTGTCTGTCTGTCTGTCTGTCTGTCTGTCTGTCTGTCTGTCTGTCTGTCTGTCTACCTTTCAGTTGGCACCACTGCTGTCTGTCTGTCTGTCTGTCTGTCTGTCTGTCTGTCTGTCTACCTTTCAGTTGGTGCTACTGCTGAAGACAAAGCCACTGTCTGTCCTACTCAGCTTACCAACCCACCTCACCACTAAGTGTTCTACTTGTCATGCAGGTGCAGGTGGTCTTCACTCCCTTTGCAAAGTAAGGCCCAGCTGCAAGCTAACAAGCTAACAAGCTAACAAGCCACATGGCCTCTAAACACAACCAGCAGCTAGTTTCACCAGAAGCCGTTTACACGTCCACATAGGAACCGTGGTGGTTTGGAACCCTTCACCGCAGTGCTATAAAGCCCAGAGCATGCTGTATCACAAGCCCTCTAACCACAACAGGGTGTGGTGACTACATGGCACGACACAGCGACACAGCTCTCTGAAGAACACTCACCTACGAACAAACAACATGGCTGAAACAGTCAGTTTTATGGTTCGTTTCAAAATACAGCAGAAATGGGGAGGGGTTAATACGAGCTATATAAATGAATTATCTTGAGCTATACAAATGATCTTGGATTCAAATGTAGTAATTCCTACATGTAGCTTCATCTCCGGTGGATGGACGACAGGAACATAAATGGTGGCGTGTATCTGTCATGATACGACAGGATGTCTGAGAGAACTAGTCTCGTATTAGTTCCTGTGCTCTGGAAGACATAATGCACACTACCGTTCAAACGTTTTCTGGGGGACACTAAGAAATGTCCACGTTTTTGAAAGAAAAGCTTTTTTTTTATTTTTTTTATTTAAAATAACATTAAATTGATCAGAAATACAGTGTAGACATTGTTAATGTTGTAAATGACTATTGTAGCTGGAAACGGCTGATTTAAAAAAAAAATGGAATATCTACGTAGGTGTACAGAGGCCCCATTATCAGCAACCATCACTCCTGTGTTCCAATAGCACGTTGTGTTAGCTAATACAAGTTTATAAATTTTTTTTAAAGGCTAATTGATCGTTAGAAAACCCGTTTGCAATTATGAAAGCTGTTGTCCTGATTAAAGAAACAATAAAACTGGCCTTCTTTAGACTAGTTGAGTATCTGGAGCATCAGCATTTGTGGGTTCGATTACAGGCTCAAAATGGCCAGAAACAAATAACTTTCTTCTGAAACTCGTCAGTTTATTCTTGTTCTGAGAAATGAAGGTTATTCCATGCGAGAAATTGCCAAGAAACTGAAGATCTGGTACAGGTGCTCCTGAAACCCGATGCAACAAAAAAAAACATCTGGTTCAGATGGTTTAGACCCTTTCTTCTTGAAGGTTGATGTCCCTTTAAGGTTGATGCCCCTTTAAGGTTGATGCCCCTTTAAGGTTGCTGCCCCTTTAAGGTTGTTGCCCCTTTAAGGTTGTTGCCCCTATCATCACCAAGCCTATCTCTGACCTTTTTTAACCTGTCTCTCCTCTCTGGGGATGTTCCCATTGCTTGAAAGGCAGCCACGGTGCGTCTTTAATTTAAATGGGGTGATCAAGCTGATCCTAATTGTTATAGGCCAATTTGTTGGAAATACTTGTCAATAATCAACTGACTGGCTTTCTTGATGTCTATGGTTTTCTCTCTGGTTTCCGCTCAGGTTATGGATGTGTCACTGCAACCTTTAAAAATGACCTCAATGATGTCACCATCGCCCTTGATTCTAAGTAATGTTGAGCAGCAATTTTTATTGACTTAGCCAAAGCTTTTGATACGGTAGACCATTCCATTCTGGTGGGCCGGTTAAGGAGGATTGGTGTCTCGGAGGGGTCTTTGGACTGGTTTGCTAACTACCTCTCTCTCAGAGAGTGCAGTGTATAAAGATAGAACCTCTGCTGTCTCAGCCACTGCCTGTCACCAAAGGAGTACCCCAAGGCTCCATCCTAAGGCCCCATGCTCTTCTTACATCAACAACATAGCTCAGGCAGTAGGAAGCTCTCTCATCCATTTATATGCAGATGATACAGTCTTATATCACAGTCTTACTGTGTTACTATAGATAACTGCAGAACTATGTAACCTCAGCCTAGCGCAGAGATACTTCTGACAGCCTGATCTACTCTGGGACTCAGTCAGCAGCTTGTCTGTCTATCTGTCTGCCTGCCTGTCTGTCTGGATAAAAAAACATGGTCTCAATATAAAGCTTGGCATGTCCAGGACCAGGGCATTCAAATACCACCACAGAGCCAACCTCTGAGTAGCAGCTAATGGTTAGCCACTAGACTGATCTAATATAGTTCTATAAGCCAACCTCTGAGTAGCAGCTAATGGTTAGCCACTAGACTGATCTAGTATAGTTCTATAAGCCAACCTCTGAGTTGCAGCTAATGGTTAGCCACTAGACTGATCTATTATAGTTCTATAAGCCAACCTCTGAGTAGCAGCTAATGGTTAGCCACGACTGATCTAGTATAGTTCTATAAGCCAACCTCTGAGTAGCAGCTAACCACTATATATAGACTATAGATCTACTGTATAAGGCTGCACTACAGTGCATTTTGAAAGTATTCAGACCCCTAGATTTTTTTCCACATTTTGTTACGTTACAGCCTTATCCTAAAATGTATTAAATTGTTTTTTCTCCCCCATCAATCTACACACAATAACCCATAATGACAAAGCAAAAACTGAAATATTACATTTAGATAAGTAATAATAATAAACATTACTCATACACTGAGTAAACATAATCTAATGTTATATCTTAGTAAGAGGCTAAGGGTTATATCTTATGTTATCTCTTAGTAAGAGGCTGAGGGTTATATCTAACGTTATCTCTTAGAGGGTGTTGGGTATATCTAACGTTATCTCTTAGTAAGAGGGTTACACCGAGAGCACGGATTGAGAACCGGATTGGGCCCCATTTCCTATCTGAAGTGCTTTGACTGGCTGGTATAAAATATTTACACCTGCTGTATCATTAGGACTCTTAACACATTTCCTCCCCAGACCTGATCTACCACGGTGAGGTCTGAATGGTTAATGTCCTTCTGTGGAGGTTAGAAATCATTGTACCTTATTGGCCGGACTCAAATCAACACTCCGAAGGGAACCAAGATAAACTCTTTGGAGAAACAAGATGGTGTAATGAACCAAGATAAGGTCTTTAGAGAAACAAGATGGTATAATGAACCAAGATAAGGTCTTTGGAGAAACAAGATGGTATAATGAACCAAGATAAGCTCCTTAGAGAAACAAGACAGTATTATGAACCAGGATAACCTCTTTAGACTTCTCAGACACACTTCCTGTTTCTGTGCATCTCTCTCTCTAGAGTCCAGACTCAGGCCATATCCCAATCGTGTGCACTACGCACTCATTGACCTGTTCACTCTTCCTAAATGATCTAAAAGCATTGCTTTTTTGTGAAATAAATATGTTAGACACTCTGTCCAGTTGATCAAGAGCATATACTTGGGGAAGAAGTGGGGGAACTGGTCTAATGAGTCTGTCCATTTCTGGTCTGGTCTATAAACAGAACAACTGACAAAGAACTACAATATATTCTGTAATTATGCATAGCACTACAATGTGACATGATTCTACAGGATCCTAGAGCATTTGGAGAAATAACAAACATATTTCCTCAAGTCCATGGAGAGACTGTTAAATGTACTATATAGACTCCACCTCTTTATACACATAATTATATAGACTCCACCTCTTTATACATATCATTATATAGACTCCACCTCTTTATAGACATTATATAGACTCCACCTCTTTATACATATCATTATATAGACTCCACCTCTTTATAGACATTATATAGACTCCACCTCTTTATAGACATCATTATATAGACTCCACCTCTTTATACATATCATTATATAGACTCCACCTCTTTATAGACATCATTATATAGACTCCACCTCTTTATAGACATCATTATATAGACTCCACCTCTTTATAGACATCATTATATAGACTCCACCTCTTTATAGACATTTTATAGACTCCACCTCTTTATAGACATCATTATAAAGACTCCACCTCTTTATAGACATCATTATATAGACTCCACCTCTTTATACACATCATTATATAGACTCCACCTCTTTATAGACATCCTTATATAGACTCCACCTCTTTAGACATCATTATATAGACTCCACCTCTTTATAGACATTATATAGACTCCACCTCATTATAGACGGCAGGGTAGCCTAGTGGTTAGAGCATGGGACTAACCGGAAGGTTGCGAGTTCAAACCCCCGAGCTGACAAGGTACAAATCTGTCGTTCTGCCCCTGAACAGGCAGTTAACCCACTGTTCCCAGGCCGTCATTGAAAATAAGAATTTGTTCTTAACTGACTTGCCTGGCTAAATAAAGGTAAAAAAGAAAAAAAAAAAAAAGACATCATTATATAGACTCCACCTCTTTATACACATCATGATATAGACTCCAACACTTTATAGACATTATATAGACTCCACCTCTTTATAGACATCCTTATATAGACTCCACCTCTTTATAGACATCCTTATATAGACTCCACCTCTTTAGACATCATTATATAGACTCCACCTCTTTATAGACATCATTATATAGACTCCACCTCTTTATAGACATCATTATATAGACTCCACCTCTTTATACACATCATTATATAGACTCCACCTCTTTATAGACATCCTTATATAGACTCCACCTCTTTAGACATCATTATATAGACTCCACCTCTTTATATACATCATTATATAGACTCCACCTCTTTATAGACATCATTATATAGACTCCACCTCTTTATAGACATCATTATATAGACTCCAACTCTTTATAGACATTATATAGACTCCACCTCTTTATAGACATTATATAGACTCCACCTCTTTATAAACATTATTATATAGACTCCACCTCTTTATAGACATCCTTATATAGACTCCACCTCTTTATACACATCATTATATAGACTCCATCTCTTTATAGACATCATTATATAGACTCCACCTCTTTATAGACATCATTATATAGACTCCACCTCTTTATAGACATCATTATATAGACTCCACCTCCTTATAGACATCATTATATAGACGACACCTCTTTATAGACATCATTATATAGACTCCACCTCTTTATAGACATCATTATATAGACTCCACCTCTTTATAGACATCATTATATAGACTCCACTTCTTTATAGACATCCTTATATAGACTCCACCTCTTTATAGACATCATTATATAGACTCCACCTCTTTATAGACATCATTATATAGACTCCACCTATTTATAGACATCCTTATATAGACTCCACCTCTTTATAGACATCATTATATAGACTCCACCTCCTTATACACATCCTTATATAGACTCAACCTCTTTATACACATCATTATATAGACTCCACCTCTTTATAAACATCCTTATATAGACTCCACCTCTTTATAGACATCATTATATAGACTCCACCTATTTATAGATATCATTATATAGACTCCACCTCTTTATAGACATCATTATATAGACTCCACTTCTTTATAGACATCCTTATATAGACTCCACCTCTTTATAAACATCCTTATATAGACTCCACCTCTTTATAGACATCATTATATAGACTCCACCTCTTTATAGACATCATTATATAGACTCCACCTCTTTATACACATTATAGAGACTCTACCTCTTTATAGACATCATTATATAGACTCCACCTCTTTATAGACATCATTATATAGACTCCACCTCTTTATAGACATCCTTATATAGACTCCACCTCTTTATAGACATCATTATATAGACTCCACCTCTTTATAGACATCATTATATAGACTCCACCTCTTTATAGACATCCTTATATAGACTCCACCTCTTTATACACATCATTATATAGACTCCACTTCTTTATAGACATCATTATATAGACTCTACCGCTTTATAGACATCATTATATAGACTCCACCTCTTTATACACATCAGTATATAGACTCCACCTCTTTATAAACATCATTATATAGACTCCACCTCTTTATAGACATCATTATATAGACTCCACCTCTTTATAGACATAATTATATAGACTCCACCTCTTTATAGACATCATTATATAGACTCCACCTCTTTATAGACATCATTATATAGACTCCACCTCTTTATAGACATCCTTATATAGACTCCACCGTTTTATACACATCCTTATATAGACTCCACCTCTTTATAGACATCATTATATAGACTCCACCTCTTTATACACATCATTATATAGACTCCACCTCTTTATAGACATCATTATATAGACTCCACCCCTTTATAGACATCCTTATATAGACTCCACCTCTTTATAGACATCCTTATATAGACTCCACCTCTTTATAGACATCATTATATAGACTCCACCTCTTTATAGACATCCTTATATAGACTCCACCTCTTTATAGACATCCTTATATAGACTCCACCTCTTTATAGACATCCTTATATAGACTCCACCTCTTTATAGACATCCTTCATGGAGTCATGAAGCTGAAAGAAGGGTCATAAACAGACACAGCAGAAAGCTAACTGTATTTGCTGTAAGACGCTACTGCGTGGTCATAAACAAGTCCCTAACGTCTAAATTACCCAAATCCCTCAGCGTTAGAGTGGAGAAACAACATTTTCCCCCGTCAAACATCAAAGAGGAAGGCCTTACCCAATCAAAAGCCTTTAAAATGTGTCAAGGTTCAACATGGGGGGGCTTGAGTCACAAATTGCACCCTGTTCCCTACATAGTACACTACTTCTAACCAGGCCAGGTTAAAATTAGTGCACTACTGTATAGAGAATAGTGTGCGATTTGGAACGCACACATGGACATATAAACCTTCGTTGGTCCCAGACGCTTTGTTGTTGCTCAATACCACAACTTAACATATTGTACTGGGTCACAACATTTGAAATGCAACATGGCCTTTTTTGTTGGACGGAGTCGTTATTGGAGGCTGGTTTGGCTCAGTCAAGGCTGGGTGTCTCTTACAGAGAACCATGAACAGAAATAATAGAAAAGGGAAAGAGAGAGAGTTCAAAAGAGAGAAAGAGGAAGAGAGAGAGATAGAGAGATTTAGAAAGAGAGAGAGAGAGAGAGAGAGATTTAGAAAGAGAGAGACAGAGAGACAGAGATTTAGAAAGAGAGAGACAGAGAGAGAGAAAGACAGAGATTTAGAAAGAGAGAGAGAGAGAGAGAGAGAGAGAGAGATTTAGAAAGAGAGAGAGAGAGACAGAGATTTAGAAAGAGAGAGACAGAGAGAGAGAAAGACAGAGATATAGAAAGAGAGAGAGAGAGGGAGAGAGAGAGAGAGAGAGAGAAAGAAAAAGAGAGGGAAAGAGAGAAAACCCACCCTCCCTACATGTTGCTGAGTAGCTGACCCATGACTAAAAGTTCTGACCCATAACTAAAGCTACTGACCCATGACTGAAGGTTCTGACCCATGAATAAAGGTTCTGACCCATGACCAAAGGTACTGACCCATGACCAAAGGTTCTGACCCATGACTGAAGGCTCTGACCCATGACCAAAGGCACTGACCCCTGACTAAAGGTTCTGACCCATGACTGAAGGTTCTGACCCATGACCAAAGGTTCTGACCCATGACTAAAGGTTCTGACCCATTATTAAAGGTTCTGACCCATGACTAAAGGTACTGAGTAGCTGACCCATGACTATAGGTTCTGAGTAGCTGACCCATAACTAAAGGTTCTGACCCATGACTGAAGGTTCTGACCCATGACTAAAGGTTCTGACCCATGACTGAAGGTTCTGACACATGACCAAAGGTTCTGACCCATGCTAAAGGGATCCGTTTATTGTCTCAACAGAGGGGGGGGGGGGGCACTGTGGTCTGTGTCTGGACTGGAGTAGCAGTATGAATGTGAGCCTGGTATTCCGTCTGGCCCCCGCGGCGTTTCCAATGTTAACCTGTTTAAAGGTCTTACTCACATTGTCTACGGAGAACGAGATCACACAGTCGTCCAGAACAGTTGTTGACCTTCATGCCCACAACGGGGCCTCTCAGTCCGGTAACATGGAGAGTAAACCCCCACCTCCCCTTCCTCCATACCCCCCAGGTCGCTCCAGCCCTTCATGCCCACCACGGGGCCTCTCAGTCGGATAACACTGAGAGCAAGTCCCCCCCCCCCCCCCCCCCCCTTCCTCCATACCCCCCAGGTCGCTCCAGCCCTTCATGCCCACCACGGGGCCTCTCAGTCGGGTAACACTGAGAGCAAGGGGGGCTCCCTCCATGGGAGGTCTATTCTCCATGCCTGTATTGAGAGCTGCATAACACGGTGCTACAGGAAGGACAGGCTGAAGCAGGCAGCAACATAGATTTGGGCGTTGGCAGGAGGTGCAGGAGTGTAAAAATAAGCACATGGGATGTTATATCTTCGCATCGACATAGTTTCCTATGTCATACTCACCACACTGCACGACTAGAGACTCGGCTTTTGGCAACTGATCTACGCAAACAGTCTGAAGATTACCAATGTGTTGCCTAAACACTGAAAGATAAGGGGGCGGCAGGTAGCCCTAGCGAGTAAGACCGTTGGGCCAGTAACCGGAAGGTAGCTGGTTCGAATCCCTCTGCCGACTATGTGGGAAAAATGTGGGAAAAATGTATTTAAGTAGGCAAGTCAGTTAAGAACAAATAGTTATTTCAGATGACGGCCTACCGGGGAACCTGGGTTAACTGCCTTGTTCAGGGGGCAGAACGACAGATGCTCACCTTGTCAGCTCGGGGATTCAATCTTGCAAACTTTCGGTTACTAGTCCAACACTCTAACCACTAGGCTGCCTGTGGGTTACTAGTCCAATGCTCTAACCACTAGGATACCTGCTGGTTACTAGTCCAACATTCTAATCACTAGTCTACCTGCTGGTTACTAGTCCAACGCTCTAACCACTAGGCTACCTGGGAGGTTCTCTACCACTGGGAGGTTCTCTATCACTGGGAGGTTCTCTCCCACTGGGTGGTTCTCTCCCAATGGGAGGTTCTCTCCCACTGGGAGGTTCTCTCCCACTGGGTGGTTCTCTCCCAATGGGAGGTTCTCTATCACTGGGAGGTTCTCTCCCACTGGGAGGTTCTCTCCCACTGGGAGGTTCTCTCCCAATGGGAGGTTCTCTATCACTGGGAGGTTCTCTCCCACTGGGAGGTTCTCTATCACTGGGAGGTTCTCTCCCACTGGGTGGTTCTCTCCCAATGGGAGGTTCTCTCCCACTGGGAGGTTCTCTATCACTGGGAGGTTCTCTCCCAATGGGATATTCTTTCCCACTGGGAGGTTCTCTATCACTGGGAGGTTCTCTCCCACTGGGTGGTTCTCTCCCTCTGGGAGGTTCTCTCCCACTGGGAGGTTCTCTATCACTGGGTGGTTCTCTCCCAATGGGAGGTTCTCTCCCACTGTTGAACCAATCCAGTAAACGTGGAGGAGGAGTTTAGATGGAGTGTTCCAGGGCTCCTTTTCCCCCTGAGACCCGAACGCATCACTGTTCAGACGCTGTTCTAGACAAGTCCCCTTCCGAAGCAGAACTCGTAATATTGCACGAGGTCACTGCTATTGTGACACTACATTCTGTTGGGAGGGAGGGACTCCTCCGCAGACGCTCGTACAGTCAACAAGATGTAGTCCTAGGATGCATCCCAAATGGCACCCTATTCTCGACACAAAAGCAGTTCACTCCATAGGGAATAAGGGTGCAATTTGGGAGACAGAACCTATTCCTAAACACATCCAATCGTTCTTGAAAACTCTGTAGCTGAAGTGGTCAGGTGAAGCGGATGCCAAGCTACAGGACTGTTTCTCCAGCACAGACTGGAATATGTTCCGGGATTCATCCATTTACCAGGAGTTTACCACGAGTCACCGGTTTCATCAATAAGTGCATCGACAACGAGTCATCCCCACAGTGACCGTACGTACATATGCCAACCAGAAGCCATGGATTACAGGCAACATCAGCACTGAGCTAAAGGTTAGAGCTGCCGCTATCAAGGAGCGGGACTCTAACCCAGAAGCTTATAAGAAATGCCGTGGTGATGAGCCATCAAACAGGCAAAGCGTCAACACAAGACTAAGATCAAATCCTACTCGGCGGCAGTACATCACTGGGTCCGAGCTCCCTGCCATCCGGGACCTCTATATCAGGCGGTGTCAGAGGAAGGCCCCTAAAACAATTGCCAAAGACTCCAGTCAACCAAGCCATAGACTCTTATCTCTTTTACCCGTCGGCCATTGCAACAAGTGTGGAACCAACAGCTTCTACCCCCCCCCCCCCCCCCCCCCCCCCACCAGACACAAGACTGCTGAACAGCAGCATGTGATAATGTAGCCCCGCCTCCCAACTTCAGAACCAATGTCTGCCCTGGTGATTTGATTTGATAGCTTCGGTTTTCTTCTCTGAACACTTGAAAAGTAGCTTACAGTGGTATTACTGTAGCCGGGCCTACATGGTCCTGCCTGATCCGTATTGGACAGTAGTATTACTGTAGGCGGGCCTACATGGTCCTGCCCGATCCGTATTGGACAGTAGTATTACTGTAGCCGGGCCTACATGGTCCTGCCTGATCCGTATTGGACAGTAGTATTACTGTAGGCGGGCCTACATGGTCCTGCCCGATCCGTATTGGACAGTAGTATTACTGTAGCCGGGCCTACATGGTCCTGCCTGATCCGTATTGGACAGTAGTATTACTGTAGCCGGGCCTACATGGTCCTGCCTGATCCGTATTGGACAGTAGTATTACTGTAGCCGGGCCTACATGGTCCTGCCCGATCCGTATTGGACAGTGGTATTACTGTAGCCGGGCCTACATGGTCCTGCCCGATCCGTATTGGACAGTAGTATTACTGTAGCCGGGCCTACATGGTCCTGCCCGATCCGTATTGGACAGTAGTATTACTGTAGCCGGGCCTACATGGTCCTGCCCGATCCGTATTGGACAGTGGTATTACTGTAGCCGGGCCTACATGGTCCTGCCCGATCCGTATTGGACAGTAGTATTACTGTAGCCGGGCCTACATGGTCCTGCCCGATCCGTATTGGACAGTGGTATTACTGTAGCCGGGCCTACATGGTCCTGCCCGATCCGTATTGGACAGTAGTATTACTGTAGCCGGGCCTACATGGTCCTGCCCGATCCGTATTGGACAGTAGTATTACTGTAGCCGGGCCTACATGGTCCTGCCTGATCCGTAATGGACAGTAGTATTACTGTAGCCGGGCCTACATGGTCCTGCCTGATCCGTATTGGACAGTAGTATTACTGTAGCCGGGCCTACATGGTCCTGCCCGATCCGTATTGGACAGTAGTATTACTGTAGCCGGGCCTACATGGTCCTGCCCGATCCGTATTGGACAGTGGTATTACTGTAGCCGGGCCTACATGGTCCTGCCTGATCCGTATTGGACAGTAGTATTACTGTAGCCGGGCCTACATGGTCCTGTCCGATCCGTATTGGACAGTAGTATTACTGTAGCCGGGCCTACATGGTCCTGCCCGATCCGTATTGGACAGTAGTATTACTGTAGCCGGGCCTACATGGTCCTGCCCGATCTGTATTGGACAGTAGTATTACTGTAGCCGGGCCTGCATGGTCCTGCCCGATCCGTATTGGACAGTAGTATTACTGTAGCCGGGCCTACATGGTCCTGCCTGATCCGTATTGGACAGTGGTATTACTGTAGCCGGGCCTACATGGTCCTGCCTGATCCGTATTGGACAGTAGTATTACTGTAGCCGGGCCTGCATGGTCCTGCCCGATCCGTATTGGACAGTAGTATTACTGTAGCCGGGCCTACATGGTCCTGCCCGATCCGTATTGGACAGTGGTATTACTGTAGCCGGGCCTACATGGTCCTGCCCGATCCGTATTGGACAGTGGTATTACTGTAGCCGGGCCTACATGGTCCTGCCCGATCCGTATTGGACAGTGGTATTACTGTAGCCGGGCCTACATGGTCCTGCCCGATCCGTATTGGACAGTGGTATTACTGTAGCCGGGCCTACATGGTCCTGCCTGATCCGTATTGGACAGTGGTATTACTGTAGCCGGGCCTACATGGTCCTGCCCGATCCGTATTGGACAGTGGTATTACTGTAGCCGGGCCTACATGGTCCTGCCCGATCCGTATTGGACAGTGGTATTACTGTAGCCGGGCCTACATGGTCCTGCCCGATCCGTATTGGACAGTAGTATTACTGTAGCCGGGCCTACATGGTCCTGCCCGATCCGTATTGGACAGTAGTATTACTGTAGCCGGGCCTACACAGTCCTGCCCGATCCGTATTGGACAGTAGTATTACTGTAGCCGGGCCTACATGGTCCTGCCCGATCCGTATTGGACAGTAGTATTACCTAAGCTGGGCCTACATGGTCCTGCCCGATCCGTATTGGACAGTAGTATTACTGTAGCCGGGCCTACATGGTCCTGCCCGATCCGTATTGGACAGTTGTATTACTGTAGCCGGGCCTACATGGTCCTGCCCGATCCGTATTGGACAGTAGTATTACTGTAGCCGGGCCTACACAGTCCTGCCCGATCCGTATTGGACAGTAGTATTACTGTAGCCGGGCCTACATGGTCCTGCCCGATCCGTATTGGACAGTAGTATTACTGTAGCCGGGCCTACATGGTCCTGCCCGATCCGTATTGGACAGTAGTATTACTGTAGCCGGGCCTACATGGTCCTGCCCGATCCGTATTGGACAGTAGTATTACTGTAGCCGGGCCTACATGGTCCTGCCCGATCCGTATTGGACAGTAGTATTACTGTAGCCGGGCCTACATGGTCCTGCCTGATCCGTATTGGACAGTAGTATTACTGTAGCCGGGCTTACATGGTCCTGCCTGATCCGTATTGGACCAATCAGTGGCTGTCTACAGTAACAGTAGTATTACTGTAGCCGGGCCTACATGGTCCTGCCTGATCCGTATTGGACAGTAGTATTACTGTAGCCGGGCCTACATGGTCCTGCCCGATCCGTATTGGACAGTAGTATTACTGTAGCCGGGCCTACATGGTCCTGCCTGATCCGTATTGGACAGTAGTATTACTGTAGCCGGGCCTACATGGGATCCGTATTGGACAGTAGTATTACTGTAGCCGGGCCTACATGGTCCTGCCTGATCCGTATTGGACAGTGGTATTACTGTAGCCGGGCCTACATGGTCCTGCCTGATCCGTATTGGACAGTAGTATTACTGTAGCCGGGCCTACATGGTCCTGCCCGATCCGTATTGGACAGTAGTATTACTGTAGCCGGGCCTACATGGTCCTGCCCGATCCGTATTGGACAGTAGTATTACTGTAGCCGGGCCTACATGGTCCTGCCCGATCCGTATTGGACAGTAGTATTACTGTAGCCGGGCCTACATGGTCCTGCCCGATCCGTATTGGACAGTAGTATTACTGTAGCCGGGCCTACATGGTCCTGCCCGATCCTGGACAGTAGTATTACTGTAGCCGGGCCTACATGGTCCTGCCCGATCCGTATTGGACAGTAGTATTACTGTAGCCGGGCCTACATGGTCCTGCCCGATCCGTATTGGACAGTAGTATTACTGTAGCCGGGCCTACATGGTCCTGCCCGATCCGTATTGGACAGTAGTATTACTGTAGCCGGGCCTACATGGTCCTGCCCGATCCGTATTGGACAGTAGTATTACTGTAGCCGGGCCTACATGGTCCTGCCCGATCCGTATTGGACAGTAGTATTACTGTAGCCGGGCCTACATGGTCCTGCCCGATCCGTATTGGACAGTAGTATTACTGTAGCCGGGCCTACATGGTCCTGCCCGATCCGTATTGGACAGTAGTATTACTGTAGCCGGGCCTACATGGTCCTGCCCGATCCGTATTGGACAGTAGTATTACTGTAGCCGGGCCTACATGGTCCTGCCCGATCCGTATTGGACAGTAGTATTACTGTAGCCGGGCCTACATGGTCCTGCCCGATCCGTATTGGACAGTAGTATTACTGTAGCCGGGCCTACATGGTCCTGCCCGATCCGTATTGGACAGTAGTATTACTGTAGCCGGGCCTACATGGTCCTGCCCGATCCGTATTGGACAGTAGTATTACTGTAGCCGGGCCTACATGGTCCTGCCCGATCCGTATTGGACAGTAGTATTACTGTAGCCGGGCCTACATGGTCCTGCCCGATCCGTATTGGACAGTAGTATTACTGTAGCCGGGCCTACATGGTCCTGCCCGATCCGTATTGGACAGTAGTACTACTGTAGCCGGGCCTACATGGTCCTGCCCGATCCGTATTGGACAGTGGTATTACTGTAGCCGGGCCTACATGGTCCTGCCCGATCCGTATTGGACAGTAGTATTACTGTAGCCGGGCCTACATGGTCCTGCCTGATCCGTATTGGACAGTTGTATTACTGTAGCCGGGCCTACATGGTCCTGCCCGATCCGTATTGGACAGTAGTATTACTGTAGCCGGGCCTACATGGTCCTGCCCGATCCGTATTGGACAGTGGTATTACTGTAGCCGGGCCTACATGGTCCTGCCCGATCCGTATTGGACAGTAGTATTACTGTAGGCGGGCCTGCATGGTCCTGCCCGATCCGTATTGGACAGTAGTATTACTGTAGCCGGGCCTACATGGTCCTGCCCGATCCGTATTGGACAGTAGTACTACTGTAGCCGGTCCTACATGGTCCTGCCCGATCCGTATTGGACAGTAGTATTACTGTAGGCGGGCCTACATGGTCCTGCCCGATCCGTATTGGACAGTGGTATTACTGTAGCCGGGCCTACATGGTCCTGCCCGATCCGTATTGGACAGTAGTATTACTGTAGCCGGGCCTACATGGTCCTGCCCGATCCGTATTGGACAGTGGTATTACTGTAGCCTGGCCTACATGGTCCTGCCCGATCCGTATTGGACAGTGGTATTACTGTAGCCGGGCCTACATGGTCCTGCCCGATCCGTATTGGACAGTAGTATTACTGTAGCCGGGCCTACATGGTCCTGCCCGATCCGTATTGGACAGTGGTATTACTGTAGCCGGGCCTACATGGTCCTGCCCGATCCGTATTGGACAGTGGTATTACTGTAGCCGGGCCTACATGGTCCTGCCCGATCCGTATTGGACAGTAGTATTACTGTAGCCGGGCCTACATGGTCCTGCCCGATCCGTATTGGACAGTAGTATTACTGTAGCCGGGCCTACATGGTCCTGCCCGATCCGTATTGGACAGTAGTATTACTGTAGCCGGGCCTACATGGTCCTGCCCGATCCGTATTGGACAGTAGTATTACTGTAGCCGGGCCTACATGGTCCTGCCCGATCCGTATTGGACAGTAGTATTACTGTAGCCGGGCCTACATGGTCCTGCCCGATCCGTATTGGACCACTCAGTGGCTGTCTACAGTAGTCTACTATATCACTATAGAGGGAGGTATAGGATGGCATTTTGGATGCAGTTAGTTATTCTCTCTCACCATACTGCTGCCTCGGGGGCAATTTCCCTGACATTTGTTAACTCGTTGTTTTTTTTTCTTCATATCGTTCCTCTTCATTAAAATTCCATTACATAATTTTCTTTCCAACTCTGTCTTTCTTCCCCCACCACCCCCATGCTCTCGGGTGTTTGCAGTGCGATGTATTTCCATGGATGGGTAGAGAGCGTGTGTCAGGCAGGCTGCAGAAGCACCACGCTTTCCTGACCTCTGGGCCCCGACTTTTGGTGCTTGGTCCTGGGGCAGTCAT
>NC_092172.1:46899729-46927229 GCF_045791955.1 Oncorhynchus clarkii lewisi | reverse complement strand
ACAGTGGTGTTTGTTCTTCACTGGTTGCCCTTTTCTCGTGGCAACAGGTCACACATCTTGCTGCTGTAATGACACACTGTGGTATTTCACCCAGTAGATATGGGAGTTTATCAAAATTGGGTTTGTTTTCTAATTCTTTGTGGATCTGTGTAATCTGAGGGAAATATGTGTCTCTAATATGGTCATAGATCTCCCTCTCTCCCTCTCTCCACCACCCTGTCTCTTTTGTCATTGTCAGGAGCTGACTGGCTGGAGAAAGGCGGTTGTCACTCATCTTATATGCTGTTACTTTTTAAAAGGGGTGTCACAGTGGTGTCAGGTGACGCAAGGACCTTTCCTGATAGGCTCTGCCTCCTCCCAGTGCACCATGACGGGGACAGGAAACTAACATGACAGAGAGAGAAAAGAGAGAGAAAGAGAATGAAGATGGCAAGAGTGTCAGAGAAGAAGAAAGAGAGAGAGGTAGTAGTCTAATCATCTACTCCCAGCCTCTACATACCCCAGCCTACTGTTCCTACTGTCTTCTCCTTCCACCTCTACCCCCCATACTGTTCCTACTGTCCTCTCCTTCCTCATCTACTCCCAGCCTCTACATACTACAGCCTACTGTTCCTACTGTCCTCTCCTTCCTCATCTACTCCCAGCCTCTACATACTACAGCCTACTGTTCCTACTGTCCTCTCCTTCCTCATCTACTCCCAGCCTCTACATACCCCAGCCTACTGTTCCTACTGTCCTCTCCTTCCACCTCTAAACCCATACGGTTCCTACTGTCTTCTCCTTCCACCTCTACCCCCCATACTGTTCCTACTGTCCTCTCCTTCCTCATCTACTCCCAGCCTCTACATACTACAGCCTACTGTTCCTACTGTCCTCTCCTTCCACCTCTAAACCAGGTGAGCCTCTACATACTACAGCCTACTGTTCCTACTGTCCTCTCCTTCCTCATCTACTCCCAGCCTCTACATACTGTTCCTACTGTCCTCTCCTTCCACCTCTAAACCAGGTGAGCCTCTACATACTACAGCCTACTGTTCCTACTGTCCTCTCCTTCCTCATCCACTCCCAGCCTCTACATACTCCAGCCTACTGTTCCTACTGTCCTCTCCTTCCACCTCTAAACCAGGTGAGCCTCTACATACTCCAGCCTACTGTTCCTACTGTCCTCTCCTTCCACCTCTAAACCAGGTGAGCCTCTACATACTACAGCCTACTGTTCCTACTGTCCTCTCCTTCCACCTCTAAACCAGGTGAGCCTCTACATACTACAGCCTACTGTTCCTACTGTCCTCTCCTTCCTCATCCACTCCCAGCCTCTACATACTACAGCCTACTGTTCCTACTGTCCTCTCCTTCCACCTCTAAACCAGGTGAGTCTCTACCCCCATACTGTTCCTACTGTCCTCTCCTTCCACCTCTAAACCAGATGAGTCTCTACCCCCACACTGTTCCTACTGTCCTCTCCTTCCACCTCTAAACCAGGTGAGTCTCTACCCCCATACTGTTCCTACTGTCCTCTCCTTCCACCTCTAAACCAGATGAGTCTCTACCCCCACACTGTTCCTACTGTCCTCTCCTTCCACCTCTAAACCAGGTGAGTCTCTACCCCCATGCTGTTCCTACTGTCCTCTCCTTCCACCTCTAAACCAGGTGAGTCTCTGCCCCCATACTGTTCCTACTGTCCTCTCCTTCCACCTCTAAACCAGGTGAGTCTCTGCCCCCATACTGTTCCTACTGTCCTCTCCTTCCACGTCTAAACCAGGTGAGTCTCTACCCCCATACTGTTCCTACTGTCCTCTCCTTCCACCTCTAAACCAGGTGAGTCTCTGCCCCCATACTGTTCCTACTGTCCTCTCCTTCCACCTCTAAACCAGGTGAGTCTCTGCCCCCATACTGTTCCTACTGTCCTCTCCTTCCACCTCTAAACCAGGTGAGTCTCTGCCCCCATACTGTTCCTACTGTCCTCTCCTTCCACCTCTAAACCAGGTGAGCCTCAACCCCCCATACTGTTCCTACTGTCCTCTCCTTCCACCTCTAAACCAGGTGAGCCTCTACCCCCCATACTGTTCCTACTGTCCTCTCCTTCCACCTTTAAACCAGGTGAGGTCTTTATTCCTCAATGCATTTTTCAGCAAAAGGTGGGTAAACTGTGTTTACTAACATTTATCCTCCACTACAAACAAACACACACACACACACACACACACACACACACCGAAACACACACCGAAACACACACCGACACACACACACACAAACACACACACACACACACACACACACACACGGGCACACGCATGGGCTATACTGCATGGTTATTCTGCATGGTCATACTGCATGGTTATTCTGCATGGTTATACTGCATGGTTATTCTGCATACTGCATGGTTATTCTGCATACTGCATGGTTATTCTGCATACTGCATGGTTATACTGCATGGTCATACTGCATGGTTATTCTGCATGGTCATACTGCATGGTTATTCTGCATACTGCATGGTTATTCTGCATGGTCATACTGCATGGTTATTCTGCATTGTTATACTGCATGGTTATTCTGCATACTGCATGGTTATTCTGCATACTGCATGGTTATACTGCATACTGCATGGTCATACTGCATACTGCATGGTTATTCTGCATACTGCATGGTCATACTGCATGGTTATTCTGCATGGTTATACTGCATGGTTATTCTGCATACTGCATGGTTATTCTGCATACTGCATGGTTATTCTGCATACTGCATGGTTATACTGCATACTGCATGGTCATACTGCATGGTTATTCTGCATGGTTATACTGCATGGTTATTCTGCATACTGCATGGTTATTCTGCATACTGCATGGTTATTCTGCATACTGCATGGTTATTCTGCATGGTCATACTGCATGGTTATTCTGCATACTGCATGGTTATTCTGCATACTGCATGGTTATTCTGCATACTGCATGGTTATTCTGCATGGTCATACTGCATGGTTATTCTGCATACTGCATGGTTATTCTGCATGGTCATACTGCATGGTTATTCTGCATACTGCATGGTTATTCTGCATGGTCATACTGCATGGTTATTCTGCATACTGCATGGTTATTCTGCATTGTTATACTGCATACTGCAAGGTTATACTGCAAGGTTATACTGCAAGGTTATACTGCATACTGCATGGTTATTCTGCATACTGCATGGTTATACTGCATGGTGATACTGCATGGTTATTCTGCATACTGCAAGGTTATACTGCATGGTGATACTGCATGGTTATTCTGCATACTGCATGGTTATACTGCATGGCTATACTGCATTCTGCATGGTTAAACTGCATGGTTATACTGCATGGTCATACTGCACAGTTGTACTGCATGGTTATACTGCATACTGCATGGTTATACTGCATGGTTATACTGCATGGTCATACTGCACAGTTGTACTGCATGGTTATACTGCATACTGCATTGTTATACTGCATACTGCATGGTTATACTGCATACTGCATGGTTATACTGCATACTGCATGGTTATACTGCATACTGCACAGTTGTACTGCATGGTGATACTGCATACTGCATGGTTATACTGCATGGTTATATTGCATGGTTATACTGCATACTGCATGGTTATACTGCATACTGCACAGTTGTACTGCATGGTTATACTGCATACTGCATGGTTATACTGCATGGTTATACTGCATGGTTATATTGCATGGTTATACTGCATACTGCATTGTTATACTGCATACTGCATTGTTATACTGCATACTGCATGGTTATACTGCATGGTGATACTGCATACTGCATGGTTATACTGCATGGTTATACTGCATACTGCATTGTTATACTGCATACTGCATTGTTATACTGCATACTGCATTGTTATACTGCATACTGCATTGTTATACTGCATGGTTATACTGCATACTGCATTGTTATACTGCATACTGCATTGTTATACTGCATGGTTATACTGCATACTGCATGGTTATACTGCATACTGCATTGTTATACTGCATGGTTATACTGCATTGTTATACTGCATACTGCATTGTTATACTGCATGGTGATACTGCATACTGCATTGTTATACTGCATACTGCATGGTTATACTGCATGGTGATACTGCATACTGCATGGTTATACTGCATGGTTATACTGCATACTGCATTGTTATACTGCATACTGCATGGTTATACTGCATGGTGATACTGCATACTGCATGGTTAAACTGCATGGTTATACTGCATACTGCATGGTTATATTGCATGGTTATACTGCATGGTTATACTGCATACTGCATGGTTATACTGCATGGTTATACTGCATACTGCATGGTTAAACTGCATGGTTATACTGCATACTGCATGGTTATACTGCATGGATATACTGCATACTGCATGGTTATACTGCATGGTTAAACTGCATACTGCATGGTTAAACTGCATACTGCATGGTTATACTGCATGGTTATACTGCATGGTTATACTGCATACTGCATGGTTAAACTGCATGGATATACTGCATACTGCATGGTTATACTGCATGGTTAAACTGCATACTGCATGGTTAAACTGCATACTGCATGGTTATACTGCATACTGCATGGAGATACTGCATACTGCATGGTTAAACTGCATGGTTATACTGCATGGTTAAACTGCATGGTTATACTGCATACTGCATGGTTATACTGCATGGTTATACTGCATGGTTATACTGCATGGTTATACTGCATGGTTAAACTGCATGGTTATACTGCATACTGCATGGTTATACTGCATGGTTATACTGCATACTGCATGGTTATACTGCATGGTTATACTGTATACTGCATGGTTAAACTGCATGGTTATACTGCATGGTTATACTGCATGGTTATTCTGCATACTGCATGGTTATACTGCATGGTTAAACTGCATACTGCATGGTTATACTGCATACTGCATGGAGATACTGCATACTGCATGGTTAAACTGCATGGTTATACTGCATGGTTAAACTGCATGGTTATACTGCATACTGCATGGTTATACTGCATGGTTATACTGTATACTGCATGGTTATACTGCATGGTTATACTGTATACTGCATGGTTAAACTGCATGGTTATACTGCATGGTTATACTGCATGGTTATTCTGCATACTGCATGGTTATACTGCATGGTGATACTGCATACTGCATGGTTATACTGCATGGTTATATTGCATGGTTATACTGCATACTGCATGGTTATACTGCATACTGCATGGTTATACTGCATGGTGATACTGCATACTGCATGGTTATACTGCATGGTTATACTGCATGGTGATACTGCATACTGCATGGTTATACTGCATGGTTATATTGCATGGTTATTCTGCATACTGCATGGTTATACTGCATGGTTATACTGCATGGTTATTCTGCATACTGCATGGTTATACTGCATGGTGATACTGCATACTGCATGGTTATACTGCATGGTTATACTGCATGGTGATACTGCATACTGCATGGTTATACTGCATGGTTATATTGCATGGTTATTCTGCATACTGCATGGTTATACTGCATACTGCATTGTTATACTGCATACTGCATGGTTATACTGCATACTGCATGGTTATACTGCATACTGCACAGTTGTACTGCATGGTGATACTGCATACTGCATGGTTATACTGCATGGTTATATTGCATGGTTATACTGCATACTGCATGGTTATACTGCATACTGCACAGTTGTACTGCATGGTTATACTGCATACTGCACAGTTGTACTGCATGGTTATACTGCATACTGCATGGTTATATTGCATGGATATACTGCATACTGCATTGTTATACTGCATACTGCATGGTTATACTGCATACTGCATGGTGATACTGCATACTGCATGGTTATACTGCATACTGCATGGTGATACTGCATACTGCATGGTTATATTGCATGGTTATACTGCATACTGCATGGTGATACTGCATACTGCATGTTTATTCTGCATACTGCATGGTGATACTGCATACTGCATGGTTATACTGCATACTGCATGGTGATACTGCATACTGCATGGTTATACTGCATACTGCATAGTTATACTGCATACTGCATGGTTATACTGCATGGTTATACTGCATACTGCATGGTTATACTGCATACTGCATTGTTATACTGCATACTGCATTGTTATACTGCATACTGCATGGTTATACTGCATACTGCATTGTTATACTGCATACTGCATTGTTATACTGCATACTGCATTGTTATACTGCATGGTGATACTGCATACTGCATGGTTAAACTGCATGGTTATACTGCATACTGCATGGTTATATTGCATGGTTATACTGCATGGTTATACTGCATACTGCATGGTTATACTGCATGGTTATACTGCATACTGCATGGTTAAACTGCATGGTTATACTGCATACTGCATGGTTATACTGCATACTGCATTGTTATACTGCATACTGCATGGTTATACTGCATGGTGATACTGCATACTGCATGGTTATACTGCATGGTTATACTGCATACTGCATTGTTATACTGCATACTGCATGGTTATACTGCATGGTGATACTGCATACTGCATGGTTAAACTGCATGGTTATACTGCATACTGCATGGTTATATTGCATGGTTATACTGCATGGTTATACTGCATACTGCATGGTTATACTGCATGGTTATACTGCATACTGCATTGTTATACTGCATACTGCATGGTTATACTGCATACTGCATTGTTATACTGCATACTGCATGGTTATACTGCATACTGCATTGTTATACTGCATACTGCATGGTTATACTGCATGGTGATACTGCATACTGCATGGTTATACTGCATGGTTATACTGCATACTGCATTGTTATACTGCATACTGCATGGTTATACTGCATGGTGATACTGCATACTGCATGGTTAAACTGCATGGTTATACTGCATACTGCATGGTTATATTGCATGGTTATACTGCATGGTTATACTGCATACTGCATGGTTATACTGCATGGTTATACTGCATACTGCATGGTTAAACTGCATGGTTATACTGCATACTGCATGGTTATACTGCATGGATATACTGCATACTGCATGGTTATACTGCATGGTTAAACTGCATACTGCATGGTTAAACTGCATACTGCATGGTTATACTGCATGGTTATACTGCATGGTTATACTGCATACTGCATGGTTAAACTGCATGGATATACTGCATACTGCATGGTTATACTGCATGGTTAAACTGCATACTGCATGGTTAAACTGCATACTGCATGGTTATACTGCATACTGCATGGAGATACTGCATACTGCATGGTTAAACTGCATGGTTATACTGCATGGTTAAACTGCATGGTTATACTGCATACTGCATGGTTATACTGCATGGTTATACTGCATGGTTATACTGCATGGTTATACTGCATGGTTAAACTGCATGGTTATACTGCATACTGCATGGTTATACTGCATGGTTATACTGCATACTGCATGGTTATACTGCATGGTTATACTGTATACTGCATGGTTAAACTGCATGGTTATACTGCATGGTTATACTGCATGGTTATTCTGCATACTGCATGGTTATACTGCATGGTTAAACTGCATACTGCATGGTTATACTGCATACTGCATGGAGATACTGCATACTGCATGGTTAAACTGCATGGTTATACTGCATGGTTAAACTGCATGGTTATACTGCATACTGCATGGTTATACTGCATGGTTATACTGTATACTGCATGGTTATACTGCATGGTTATACTGTATACTGCATGGTTAAACTGCATGGTTATACTGCATGGTTATACTGCATGGTTATTCTGCATACTGCATGGTTATACTGCATGGTTAAACTGCATACTGCATGGTTATACTGCATACTGCATGGTTATACTGCATACTGCATGGAGATACTGCATACTGCATGGTTATACTGCATGGTTAAACTGCATGGTTAAACTGCATGGTTATACTGCATGGTTATACTGCATGGTTATTCTGCATACTGCATGGTTATACTGCATGGTTAAACTGCATACTGCATGGTTATACTGCATGGAGATACTGCATACTGCATGGTTATACTGCATGGTTATACTGCATGGTTAAACTGCATACTGCATGGTTACACTGCATACTGCAGGGTTATACTGCATACTGCATGTTTATTCTGCATACTGCATGGTTATACTGCATGGTTATACTGCATACTGCATGGTTACACTGCATACTGCAGGGTTATACTGCATACTGCATGTTTATTCTGCATACTGCATGGTTATACTGCATACTGCATGTTTATTCTGCATACTGCATGGTTATACTGCATACTGCATGTTTATTCTGCATACTGCATGGTTATACTGCATACTGCATGTTTATTCTGCATACTGCATGGTGATACTGCATACTCCATGGTTATACTGCATACTGCATGGTGATACTGCATACTGCATGTTTATTCTGCATACTGCATGGTGATACTGCATACTGCATGGTTATACTGCATACTGCATGGTGATACTGCATACTGCATGGTTATACTGCATACTGCATAGTTATACTGCATACTGCATGGTTATACTGCATGGTGATACTGCATACTGCATGGTTATACTGCATACTGCATGGTTATACTGCATACTGCATTGTTATACTGCATACTGCATGGTTATACTGCATACTGCATGGTTATACTGCATACTGCATTGTTATACTGCATACTGCATGGTTATACTGCATACTGCATGGTTATACTGCATGGTTATACTGCATACTGCATGGTTATACTGCATGGTTATACTGCATACTGCATGGTTAAACTGCATGGTTATACTGCATACTGCATGGTTATACTGCATGGTTATACTGCATGGTTATACTGCATGGTTATACTGCATACTGCATGGTTATACTGCATGGTTATACTGCATACTGCATGGTTATACTGCATGGTTATACTGCATACTGCATGGTTATACTGCATGGTTATACTGCATACTGCATGGTTATACTGCATGGTTATACTGCATGGTTATACTGCATACTGCATGGTTAAACTGCATGGTTATACTGCATACTGCATGGTTATACTGCATGGTTATACTGCATGGTTAAACTGCATGGATATACTGCATACTGCATTGTTATACTGCATGGTTAAACTGCATACTGCATGGTTAAACTGCATGGTTATACTGCATGGTTATACTGCATGGTTATACTGTATACTGCATGGTTAAACTGCATGGTTATACTGCATGGTTATACTGCATGGTTATTCTGCATACTGCATGGTTATACTGCATGGTTAAACTGCATACTGCATGGTTATACTGCATACTGCATGGAGATACTGCATACTGCATGGTTAAACTGCATGGTTATACTGCATACTGCATGGTTATACTGCATGGTTATACTGTATACTGCATGGTTATACTGCATGGTTATACTGTATACTGCATGGTTAAACTGCATGGTTATACTGCATGGTTATACTGCATGGTTATTCTGCATACTGCATGGTTATACTGCATGGTTAAACTGCATACTGCATGGTTATACTGCATACTGCATGGAGATACTGCATACTGCATGGTTATACTGCATGGTTATACTGCATACTGCATGGTTACACTGCATACTGCAGGGTTATACTGCATACTGCATGTTTATTCTGCATACTGCATGGTTATACTGCATACTGCATGTTTATTCTGCATACTGCATGGTTATACTGCATACTGCATGTTTATTCTGCATACTGCATGGTTATACTGCATACTGCATGTTTATTCTGCATACTGCATGGTGATACTGCATACTCCATGGTTATACTGCATACTGCATGGTGATACTGCATACTGCATGTTTATTCTGCATACTGCATGGTGATACTGCATACTGCATGGTTATACTGCATACTGCATGGTGATACTGCATACTGCATGGTTATACTGCATACTGCATGGTGATACTGCATACTGCATGGTTATACTGCATACTGCATGGTGATACTGCATACTGCATGGTTATACTGCATACTGCATGGAGATACTGCATACTGCATGGTGATACTGCATGGTTATACTGCATACTGCATGGTGATACTGCATACTGCATGGTGATACTGCATACTGCATGGTGATACTGCATACTGCATGGTGATACTGCATACTGCATGGTTATTCTGCATACTGCATGGTTATACTGCATACTGCATAGCAAATAGCGACAGCAGTAAAATGCTTTATTCTCATTGATTTCAGCTCAAATCACACTTGTTTTACTCGTTGCTAATCACATTCCAACACATGGGACATATAGTATTATGAAACACACAGACACTCAGACACACAGACACACACAGACACACACAGACACACACAGACACACACTAATCACATTCCAACACATGGGACATATAGTATTATGAAACACACAGACACACAGACACACAGACACACACAGACACACACAGACACATAGACACACACAGACACACACTAATCACATTCCAACACATGGGACATATAGTATTATGAAACACACAGACACACAGACACACACACACACACACACACACACACACACACACACACACTAATCACATTCCAACACATGGGACATATAGTATTATGAAACACACAGACACTCACAGACACACACAGACACACACAGACACACACAGACACTCAGACACAAAGACACACACACACACACACACACACACACACACACACACACACACACACACACAGACAGACACAGACCTCAGAACGGCTAAAAAGGAGAGAAGTATGGAAACATCATTAATATATTTATCATAAAAACATCTATCAGGTAATGGACTGAAGAGAGACGACTAGAGGAGACTAACCCTGCATCCTAAATGGATATATAGTGGTACTACTATAGACCAGAGCCCTATTCCCTATATAGTGGTACTACTATAGACCAGAGCCCTATTCCCTATATAGTGGTACTACTATAGACCAGAGCCCTATTCCCTATATAGTGGTGCTACTATAGACCAGAGCCCTATTCCCTATATAGTACACTACTATAGACCAGAGCCCTATTCCCTATATAGTGGTACTACTATAGACCGGAGCCCTATTCCCTATATAGTGGCACTACTATAGACCAGAGCCCTATTCCCTATATAGTGGTACTACTATAGACCAGAGCCCTATTCCCTATATAGTGGTACTACTATAGACCAGAGCCCTATTCCCTATATAGTGGTACTACTATAGACCAGAGTCCTATTCCCTATATAGTACACTACTATAGACCAGAGTCCTATTCCCTGTATAGTGGTACTACTATAGACCAGAGTCCTATTCCCTATATAGTGGTACTACTATAGACCAGAACCCTATTCCCTATATAGTGGTACTACTATAGACCAGAGTCCTATTCTCTATATAGTGGTATTACTATAGACAAGAGTCCTATTCCCTATATAGTGGCACTACTATAGACCAGAGCCCTATTCCCTATATAGTACACTACTATAGACCAGAGCCCTATTCCCTATATAGTGGCACTACTATAGACCAGAGTCCCACGGCCTTGATTGCTGAATCTCTTTCTCCTCAAAAACTTGATGAAAACAATATTTATTTCAACGTGGCATGTAGGGAGAGAGCGAGAGACATGAGTGAGATGAGCGAAAGAGAGAGAAACAGACAGGAAGAGAGAGGAGAAAGAGAGAGGGAGAGAGAGATGAAGAGAGTGAGAGAGAATTGAATTGAGAGTTGTGGAGAGGGAGAGAGAGATGGAGTGAGAGAGAGAGTTGGGGAGAGGGAGGGAGAGAATTGAATCGAGAGAGAGAGAGTCGGGGAGAGGGGGAAGAGAATTGAATCGAGAGAGAGAGAGAGTTGGGGAGAGGGAGGGAGAGAATTGAATTGAGAGAGAGGGAGAGAGTTGGGGAGAGGGGGGAGAGAGAGAGAGAGAGAGAGAGAGTTGGGGAGAGGGGGGAGAGAGAGAGAGGGGGGTGGAGCGTAATATGAGGTCCGCTGAGCTCAGTCGAAAGCAAAAACAATCATAAACCAATTTGGAGTCATTTGAAGTGTTTTTCCCCCAGGCGCCCTATTCACCTCAGACGTGTATAAATCACACAGACACGACGAGCTAATGCAGCCAGCGAACATCTCTCATAGTAACAAGACAGGAGACGAATACGTGGCCTTTCCTTCTCTCACACGGAGCTGAATGGATGCATGCAGGAGGCACTACAGCTTGGGTACCTAACACACACACACACAGATTTAACACGTGTAAATACAGGTGTGGATGGGAAAGAGACTCATGATTGTGTAATGACAGGTTCATTATGACATCATAACAGATGTAACCAATCATGACTGGACGGAATGTTGTTTAAGACACGGGTGGACTGGGTGTTGTTTAAAACACGGGTGGACTGAATGTTGTTTAAAACACGGGTGGACTGAATGTTGTTTAGGACACGGGTGGACTGGGTGTTGTTTAAGACACGGGTGGACTGGATGTTGTTTAGGACACGGGTGGACTGGGTGTTGTTTAACACATGGGTGGACTGAATGTTGTTTAAAACACGGGTGGACTGAATGTTGTTTAGGACACGGGTGGACTGGGTGTTGTTTAAGACACGGGTGGACTGGGTGTTGTTTAAGACACGGGTGGACTGCCACAGCAGGCCATAGATCCAAGCAACCAATGACCTTTTCACAGACAGGTCTCTGTGTGATGTCTACTCAGCTATGTCTCACTTTCTGAATGACTCCCCAAGGAGACCCACTGTCATAGGTTATTAATACAACACTAATCATGAGCAGGGAGGAGATATTAGGTAACACAGCAGGATATACAGTAGCCAGAGCAGTGTTGTGGGAGGACCGCTGACATGTCAATAAGTTCTATCAAATCTGACAGATGGAAAAATGAAGAAGACATGGGTGAAGAGGGCTGGGTAGAGACAGAGAGGAGGGCTGGGTAGAGAGGGAGTCGAGGGCTGGGTCGAGAGGGAGAGGAGGGCTGGGTCGAGAGGGAGAGGAGGGCTGGGTAGAGACAGAGAGGAGGGCTGGGTAGAGACAGAGAGGAGGGCTGGGTGGAGAGGGAGAGGAGGGCTGGGTCGAGACAGAGAGGGGGGCTGGGTAGAGAGGATAGCAGCTGCCCCTCCTAGTCTCCTAGCCCTCTCACAGACAGGGTGTGCTGTATGGGCCCCAGCCAACCTCAGTAGGGATATGCTACTGTGAACTACAGCCATCTGAACCCTAATTATCTGGCAACATGCCCAACTGGCAGCCTGCCCTCATAAGTTATTATTTGGCAATGCATACCTCTCCGACCCAATCTGGCAACCCATACCTCCCCCTCCCCAATCTGGTAACCCATACCTCTCCCTCCCCAATCTGACATACCTCTCCCAAACACAATCTGGCAACCCATACCTCATCCTCCCCAATCTGACATACCTCTCCCAAACACAATCTGGCAACCCATACCTCTCCCTCCCCAATCTGACATACCTCTCCCAAACACAATCTGGCAACCCATACCTCTCCCTCCCCAATCTGACATACCTCTCCCAAACACAATCTGGCAACCCATACCTCTCCCTCCCCAATCTGACATACCTCTCCCACACCCAATCTGGCAACCCATACCTCTCCCTCCCCAATCTGACATACCTCTCCCACACCCAATCTGGCAACCCATACCTCTCCCTCCCCAATCTGACATACCTCTCCCTCCCCAATATGACATACCTCTCCCACACCCAATCTGGCAACCCATACCTCTCCCTCCCCAATCTGACATACCTCTCCCTCCCCAATCTGACATACCTCTCCCACACCCAATCTGGCAACCCATACCTCTCCCTCCCCAATCTGACATACCTCTCCCTCCCCAATCTGACATACCTCTCCCACACCCAATCTGGCAACCCATACCTCTCCCTCCCCAATCTGACATACCTCTCCCTCCCCAATCTGACATACCTCTCCCTCCCCAATCTGACATACCTCTCCCTCCCCAATCTGACATACCTCTCCCTCCCCAATCTGGCAACCCATACCTCTCCCTCCCCAATCTGACATACCTCTCCCACACCCAATCTGGCAACCCATACCTCTCCCTCCCCAATCTGACATACCTCTCCCACACCCAATCTGGCAACCCATACCTCTCCCTCTCCAATCTGACATACCTCTCCCTCCCCAATCTGACATACCTCTCCCACACCCAATCTGGCAACCCATACCTCTCCCTCCCCAATCTGACATACCTCTCCCTCCCCAATCTGACATACCTCTCCCACACCCAATCTGGCAACCCATACCTCTCCCTCCCCAATCTGACATACCTCTCCCTCCCCAATCTGACATACCTCTCCCACACCCAATCTGGCAACCCATACCTCTCCCTCCCCAATCTGACATACCTCTTCACTCCCCCTAACAAGTGAACAGGAAGTCATTATGGACGTGTGAAAAATAGGTCAGGTCACTCTCTCGCTCTCTTCTCTCTCTCTGGTAGTGTCCAACATGGCACCCTATTTCATATACAGCAGGGTATCCTAGTGGTTAGAGCGTACAAGGTCAGGTCACTCTCTCGCTCTCTTCTCTCTCTCTGGTAGTGTCCAACATGGCACCCTATTTCATATACAGCAGGGTAGCCTAGTGGTTAGAGCGTACAAGGTCAGGTCACTCTCTCGCTCTCTTCTCTCTCTCTGGTAGTGTCCAACATGGCACCCTATTTCATATACAGCAGGGTAGCCTAGTGGGTAGCCTAGTGCTTAGAGCGTTGGACTAGTAACTGAAAGGTTGCAAGTTCAAATCCCCGAGCTGACAAGGTACAAATCTGTTGTTCTGCCCCTGAACAGGCAGTGAACCCACTGTTCCTAAGCTGTCTTTGAAAATACAAATTGGTTCTTAACTGACTTGCCTAGATAAATAACTGTAACTTTACCTCTACTGGGTTATAGAGGAGGACAGATCACTTTACCTCTACTGGGTTATAGAGGAGGACAGATCACTTTACCTCTACTGGGTTATAGAGGAGGACAGATCACTTTACCTCTACTGGGTTATAGAGGAGGACAGATCACTTTACCTCTACTGGGTTATAGAGGAGGACAGATCACTTTACCTCTACTGGGTTATAGAGGAGGACAGACCTCTACTGGGTTATAGAGGAGGACAGATCACTTTACCTCTACTGGGTTATAGAGGAGGACAGATCACTTTACCTCTACTGGGTTATAGAGGAGGACAGATCACTTTACCTCTACTGGGTTATAGAGGAGGACAGATCACTTTACCTCTACTGGGTTATAGAGGAGGACAGACCTCTACTGGGTTATAGAGGAGGACAGATCACTTTACCTCTACTGGGTTATAGAGGAGGACAGATCACTTTACCTCTACTGGGTTATAGAGGAGGACAGATCACTTTACCTCTACTGGGTTATAGAGGAGGACAGATCACTTTACCTCTACTGGGTTATAGAGGAGGACAGATCACTTTACCTCTACTGGGTTATAGAGGAGCATAAATCACCATTAGTTAATAGACCAATAACAAAAGAGTTTCAAACCTCTCTGCCAATAACAGCTAGTTTTCAGGTATACGTATCCCTCCCATTAGGCTTGTCCAATCAGGCCCCTTAACTCAGACCAGTCCCAGATAGTCCTAGCAAAAGTGAAGTCCTTAACTGTTACCCAGAAATTAATTGATATTAAGATAAAAAATAAATGACTGTATTGGACCTTTTAAAGTGTGTTTACTCAACAAAACGCAGCTCGAAGTGAAGCTGAATTTGAAAAAGCTTGTTGTGTACAATTACAAATTCACGTTTGCTCAAAACCACGGCCATCATCATCATCATCATCATCATCATATTTCCCAGCATGCCTCTTTAGCAGGTAGATTTTTCTGAATGATTTGTTTCAGTAACTGTGTTCATCCGTGTACTTTGATTGGCTAGAATAAGATGAATCAACCAAACATAAATAAATAAACCTTTTATTTTTTTTCTAAACGAATTCAATTGGTTATGTTGTTGGACTTACTTTACCTGCGACTGAGACGGCTGATCCCAATCGATATGATTTAGGTAGTCTTAACAATCAGTCTCCCTTAACCCTGGCAGTCATTCTGAAAGCAGGATGTGGGTGATTACACATTCAAATGGTTGGATATCTTCACTCTGGCTGGATTCCAATAGGAATGACACAGTCATTTTCAAGCCAGAATAACATGACTTGCAGGCTTGATGTGGCCTGTATTTTAAAGATAACATATTCATTTAGGCACTCACGTAGTGAAGGCTAAAGTACTGAAAAAAACATTGAATACAACAACCATGTCTCTGTCGCTAACAAATACAGTCATGGGTGGTACCTACAATTCACTTGAAAGCCAAGGCACTCTGGGAAATATGAAAATAGGTAAAGAATACATTCTTAAGTAGAATTTTAATGTTCACTCAAACCTAAAATTCAAAGTTGAGTAAACATACAATTCAAATTGGAGAATGCATGTTGGTTCAGCAGGACGGCAGGGTAGCCTAGTGGTTAGACCGTTGGACTAGTAACCAGAAGGTTGCAAGTTCAAACCCCCGAGCTGACAAGGTACAAATCTGTCGGTCTGCCCCCTGAACAGGCACTGTCATTGAAAATAAGAATTTGTTCTTATATGCCCAAATGTGGAGCAAACTCACAATCTTAATGCAGCTGGTATCAAAGCTTGAACGTTCCTCTAATTCAGGAAATGACTGCTTCTCTTTGGTTATAGTGTTTTGGTTTGAACAGATTCTAGTGTGAATTCTAGAGTGCATTCCAGAGTGGATTATAGTGTACATTCTAGAGTGGATTATAGTGTGCATTCTAGAGTGGATTATAGTGTGAATTCTAGAGTGAATTATAGTGTGAATTCTAGAATGCATTCTAGAGGGACTCTCTCATGAATGACCACCAGACTTGTTCACTCCCATACATATTTCATTATACTGTGGAGGGTTCTTATGCTAGCTAGCTATTGCCATTAAAAAAACAACATACAATCTGACCAGCGCCAGGGAGAAAGCACCTTCTGTTCAAGATGGGGGGGCCATCTCGAGGCTATTCAACACATGCTATATCTAACACCATTATGCCTCGTCCTCCCCCCTCCCTTTCTCTCCTCTCCCCCTCCCTTTCTCTCCTCTCCCCCTCCCTTTCTCTCCTCTCCCTCTCCCTTTCTCTCCTCTCTCCCTCCCCCTCCATTTCTCTCCTCTCTCCCTCCCCCTCCCTTTCTCTCCTCTCTCCCTCCCTTTTTCTCCTCTCTCCCTCCCCCTCCATTTCTCTCCTCTCTCCCTCCCCCTCCCTTTCTCTCCTCTCCCCCTCCCTTTCTCTCCTCTCCCCCTCCCTTTCTCTCCTCTCCCCCTCCCTTTCTCTCCTCTCTCCCTCCCTTTCTCTCCTCTCTCCCTCTCTTTCTCTCCTCTCTCCCTCTCTTTCTCTCCTCTCTCCCTCCATTTCTCTCCTCTCTCCCTCCCTTTCTCTCCTCTCTCACTCTCTTTCTCTCCTCTCTCCCTCTCTTTCTCTCCTCTCCCCCTCTCTTTCTCTCCTCTCCCCCTCCCTTTCTCTCCTCTCTCCCTCCCTTTCTCTCCCTCCCTTTCTCTCCTCTCTCCCTCCCTTTCTCTCCTCTCTCCCTCCCTTTCTCTCCTCTCTCCCTCCCCCTCCCTTTCTCGTCTCTCTCCCTCCCCTCATCACTTGTTGTTGAGCCATGGTGGCCATCACGTTGCCAGACGGAGAGATGGAGGGGGAAGAGGACTGTTTTTATCCCCCATCTCTCCTCTTCCTCCTCTCCTTTTCCTCCTCTCTATCTCTCCTCTTCCTCCTCCTTGTCCTCTCCACCTCTCCTTCATCTATACTCTTCCTACTCTTTATCTCTCCTCTTCCATGTCCTCTCCATCTCTCCTTCATCTCTCCTCTTCCTCCTCTCTATCTCTCCTCTTCCTCCTCCTTGTCCTCTCCATCTCCCCTCCATCCTCCTCCTTGTCCTCTCCATCTCTCCTCTTCCTCCTCCTTGTCCTCTCCATCTTTCCTCTTCCTCCTCCTTGTCCTCTCCATCTCTCCTTCATCTATTCTCGTCTTCGTCTCCACCTCGCCTCTTCACCCTGACTTATGATGACAGCTGTAAAGGGATGATTCATCTCCATGCCCTAGCAACCTGTCCACCCCGGCCGGCTCACACCGGTTTACATTTATTAATGTGGTCCACTGAGGAGCAGACCTGTCAGGTTTGTTCTGAAGAACCTTTAGAATCAGGCAGCTTTGAAGGTCAGTGAGAGGAACCAGGTATAGCTAGGTCGGTCAGTGAGAGGAACCAGGTATAGCTAGGTAGGTCAGTGAGAGGAACCAGGTATAGCTAGGTAGGTCAGTGAGAGGAACCAGGTATAGCTAGGTAGGTCAGTGAGAGGAACTAGGTAACTAGGTAGGTCAGTGAGAGGAACCAGGTATAGCAGGTAGGTCAGTGAGAGGAACTAGGTAACTAGGTTGGTCAGTGAGAGGATCCAGGTATAGCTAGGTAGGTCAGTGAGAGGATCCAGGTAACTAGGTAGGTCAGTGAGAGGAACCAGGTATAGCTAGGTAGGTCAGTGAGAGGAACCAGGTATAGCTAGGTAGGTCAGTGAGAGGAACCAGGTAGCTAGGTAGGTCAGTGATAGGAACCAGGTATAGCAGGTAGGTCAGTGAGAGGAACCAGGTAACTAGGTAGGTCAGTGAGAGGAACCAGGTAACTAGGTAGGTCAGTGAGAGGAACCAGGTAACTAGGTAGGTCAGTGAGAGGAACCAGGTATAGCTAGGTAGGTCAGTGAGAGGAACCAGGTATAGCAGGTAGGTCAGTGAGTGGAACCAGGTATAGCTAGGTAGGTCAGTGAGAGGAACCAGGTAACTAGGTAGGTCAGTGAGAGGAACCAGGTAACTAGGTTGGTCAGTGAGAGGAACCAGGTAACTAGGTTGGTCAGTGAGAGGAACCAGGTAACTAGGTAGGTCAGTGAGAGGAACCAGGTATAGCTAGGTAGGTCAGTGAGAGGAACCAGGTATAGCAGGTAGGTCAGTGAGAGGATCCAGGTATAGCAGGTAAGTCAGTGAGAGGAACCAGGTAACTAGGTAGATCAGTGAGAGGATCCAGGTATAGCAGGTAGGTCAGTGAGAGGAATCAGGTAACTAGGTAGGTCAGTGAGAGGAACCAGGTAACTAGGTAGGTCAGTGAGAGGAACCAGGTAACTAGGTTGGTCAGTGAGAGGAACCAGGTGACTAGGTTGGTCAGTGAGAGGATCCAGGTAACTAGGTAGATCAGTGAGAGGAACCAGGTATAGCAGGTAGGTCAGTGAGAGGATCCAGGTATAGCTAGGTAGGTCAGTGAGAGGAACCAGGTATAGCTAGGTAGGTCAGTGAGAGGAACCAGGTATAGCTAGGTAGGTCAGTGAGAGGAACCAGGTATAGCTAGGTAGGTCAGTGAGAGGAACCAGGTATAGCTAGGTAGGTCAGTGAGAGGAACCAGGTATAGCTAGATAGGTCAGTGAGAGGAACCAGGTATAGCTAGGTAGGTCAGTGAGAGGAACCAGGTATAGCTAGGTAGGTCAGTGAGAGGAACCAGGTATAGCTAGGTAGGTCAGTGATAGGAACCAGGTAGCTAGGTAGGTCAGTGAGAGGAACTAGGCAACTAGGTAGGTCAGTGAGAGGAACCAGGTATAGGTAGGTAGGTCAGTGAGAGGAACCAGGTATAGCAGGTAGGTCAGTGAGTGGAACCAGGTATAGCTAGGTAGGTCAGTGAGAGGAACCAGGTATAGCTAGGTAGGTCAGTGAGAGGATCCAGGTATAGCAGGTAGGTCAGTGAGAGGATCCAGGTAACTAGGTAGGTCAGTGAGAGGAACCAGGTATAGGTAGGTAGGTCAGTGAGAGGAACCAGGTATAGCAGGTAGGTCAGTGAGTGGAACCAGGTAACTAGGTAGGTCAGTGAGAGGAACTAGGTAACTAGGTAGATCAGTGAGAGGATCCAGGTAACTAGGTAGGTCAGTGAGTGGATCCAGGTATAGCAGGTAGGTCAGTGAGAGGATCCAGGTATAGCAGGTATGTCAGTGAGAGGATCCAGGTAACTAGGTATGTCAGTGAGAGGATCCAGGTAACTAGGTAGGTCAGTGAGAGGAACCAGGTAACTAGGTAGATCAGTGAGAGGAACTAGGTAACTAGGTAGGTCAGTGAGAGGAACCAGGTATAGGTAGGTAGGTCAGTGAGAGGGACCAGGTATAGCTAGGTAGGTCAGTGAGAGGAACCAGGTATAGCAGGTAGGTCAGTGAGTGGAACCAGGTATAGCTAGGTAGGTCAGTGAGAGGATCCAGGTATAGCAGGTAGGTCAGTGAGAGGAACCAGGTAACTAGGTAGGTCAGTGAGAGGATCCAGGTATAGCAGGTAGGTCAGTGAGAGAATCCAGGTATAGATAGGTAGGTCAGTGAGAGGATCCAGGTATAGCAGGTAGGTCAGTGAAAAGGGTTCATCATGGACACCATTGCCCACTTTAAAAGTAGAGTAGAGAGGAGGGAGGGAGGGAGGGAGGGAGGGAGGGAGGGGAGTAGGAGAGGAGAGGAGGGAGGGAGGGAGGGAGGGAGGGAGGGAGGGAGGGAGGGAGGGAGGGAGGGAGGAGAGGAGGGAGGAGAGGAGAGGAGGAAGGAGAGAAGGGGAGGTGAGGAGGAGGGAGGGGAGGGGAGGAGAGGAGAGGAGAGGAGTGAAGGGAGGGAGGAGAGGAGAGGAGGAGAGGGAGGAGAGGAGGAGAGGAGAGAGGAGAGGAGTGGGAGGGAGGGAGGGAGGGAGGGAGGAGAGGATGAGGAGAGGGGAGAGGAGTGAAGGGGAGGGAGGAGAGGAGATAGGAGAGGAGAGGAGTGGGAGGGAGGGAGGGAGGGAGGGAGGAGATTAGAGAGGAGAGGAGAGAGGAGAGGAGTGGGAGGGAGGGAGGGAGGAGGGAGGAGAGGAGAGAGGAGAGAGGAGAGGAGTGGGAGGGAGGGAGGGAGGAGAGGAGGAGAAGAGAGAGGAGAGAGGAGAGAAGAGAGGAGAGGAGTGGGAGGGAGGGAGGAGAGGATGAGAGCCGGATGTAGACTAGCCCTGGCTAACACCATGCTGTGATGTCCAGGGGTTCTAGGAGGGATATGATGTCACAATAGATGAACACATCTCTCTACGGTCTTATGCACAACAGTGATGTAACCTGGGGGTCATTGGGTGTGTCTTGTTCCGGGTCTTTCCCCATCAGACACCCTCGCCCAGCCCCAGGCTGTAGTGTGACTCAGCTTGATGTACCAGGACACCCCCTGGACAGGACACTAGTCTATCTCCTGATACTGTAGTGAGACAGCTTGATGTACCAGGACACCCCATGGACAGGACACTAGTCCATCTCCTGATACTGTAGTGAGACAGCTTGTTGTACCAGGACATCCCCCTGGACAGGACACTAGTCTATCTCCTGTTTCTGTAGTGAGACAGCTTGATGTACCAGGACACCCCCTGGACAGGACACCAGTCTATCTCCTGATACTGTAGTGAGACAGCTTGATGTACCAGGACACCCCCTGGACAGGACACTAGTCTATCTCCTGTTTCTGTAGTGAGACAGCTTGATGTACCAGTACACCCACTGGACAGGACACTAGTCTGTCTCCTGTTTCTGTAGTGAGACAGCTTGATGTACCAGTACACCCCCTGGACAGGACACTAGTCTATCTCCTGTTTCTGTAGTGAGACAGCTTGATCTACAGGACACCCCCTAGACAGGACACTAGTCTATCTCCTGATACTGTAGTGAGGCAGCTTGATGTACCAGGACACCCCCTGGACAGGACACTAGTCCATCTCCTGATACTGTAGTGAGACAGCTTGATGTACCAGGACATCCCCCTGGACAGGAAATCTTTACAGTCTTTGGTATGACTCGGGCCAAGGGTATTCTACAAGGAAACGTAACAAATGATAAACCATTGCAAGTCCATTCAGGGAAACAACGCTTACATTTGACCTCAAAATGACTGAAAAATAACATTAACCGTTATTTTACCAGGTAAGTTGACTGAGAACACATTCTCATTTACAGCAACGACCTGAGGAATAGTTACAGGGGAGAGGAGGAGGGGGGATGAATGAGCCAATTGGAAGCTGGGGATTATTAGGTGACCGTGATGCTATGAGGTACAGCTTGGGAATTTAGTCAGGCCACCAGGGATAACACCCCTACTCATATGATAAGTAACATGGGCTCTTTAGTGACCACAGAGAGTCAGGACACCCGTTTAACGTCCCACCCGAAAGACGGCACCCTACACAGGGCAGTGTCCCCAATCACTGCCCTGGGGCATTGTGATATTTTTTTTTAGACCTGACGAAAGAGTGCCTCCTATTGGCCCTGCAACACCCCTTCCAGCAGCATCTGGTCTCCCATCCAGGGACCAACCAGGACCAACCCTGCTTAGCTTCAGAAGCAAGCCAGCAGCATCTGGTCTCCCATCCAGGGACCGACCAGGACCAACCCTGCTTAGCTTCAGAAGCAAGCCAGCAGCATCTGGTCTCCCATCCAGGGACCGACCAGGACCAACCCTGCTTAGCTTCAGAAGCAAGCCAACAGCATCTGGTCTCCCATCCAGGGACCAACCAGGACCAACCCTGCTTAGCTTCAGAAGCAAGCCAGCAGCATCTGGTCTCCCATCCAGGGACCAACCAGGACCAACCCTGCTTAGCTTCAGAAGCAAGCCAGCAGCATCTGGTCTCCCATCCAGGGACCGACCAGGACCAACCCTGCTTAGCTTCAGAAGCAAGCCAGCAGTGGTATGCAGGGTGGTAATAGAGCTCATTGTGTTTATGCTCTTATTCAGAATGAAGTGATTAAGAGCATAAACACAATGAGCTCTATTAAACAGAGCCTGTGAGTTGGCTGACTGGTTGACTGACTGATTAGCTGACTGACTGACTGACTGTCTGACTGACTGGCTGACTGACTGACTGACTGACTGTCTGACTGACTGACTGACTGATTAGCTGACTGACTGATTAGCTGACTGACTGACTGACTGGCTGATTGACTGTCTGACTCACTGGCTGACTGATTATCTGACTGACTGACTGACTGACTGATTAGCTGACTGACTGACTGACTGACTGTCTGACTGACTGGCTGACTGATTAGCTGACTGACTGACTGACTGACTGACTGATTAGCTGACTGGCTGGCTGACTGATTAGCTGACTGGCTGACTGACTGATTAGCTGACTGGCTGGCTGACTGGCAATGTGGGTATGGAATCCCCTCCCTCCACCCCCAGCCTGCTAGATCCTCAGAGGAGACCCCCCCCCTCCACTATTCCCCAGGGGTTCCCCAGTCTGTGTCCTCCCCAACCTCTCTACCCTTCCCTTAGTTCCCCCCAGATCTCTCTGGTTATCACAGTCCATCCCTCAGCCCCCATCTCCCCCGGGCAGGGAGAGATACATGGCAGTTATCTCCGAGGCTAAGAGCATCGCTACATTGCTGGGGAGTACAAGGCTAAGAACGAAGGAGAATGGTTATAATATTCATGACATGGTCATTAGGGATGGTGACGGTCATGAATGTTAGATGACTGCATGTGCTGCTGCTGCTGAGGGAAAGGGGAGACTCGTTTGCTACAACACCTTCCTTGTTTTTCAGCGAGGAACAAACACAGGTTTAATCACGCTGTCAAGAGTCCACGTTACCGCGGAAACTGACTCAAAAAACGCACGAGCGCCCGGCCCTCCTGGTTTCCCCGTCAGCTGTCCACTTACATGATTATACGTGATAATGCCAACCCTAATGTTCATATCTAATATACACCGAGTGTACAAAACATTAGGAACACCATCCTAATATTGAGTTCCACGGGGGATGCATGGTCCATGTTGACTCCAATGCTTCCCACAGTTGTGTCAAGTTGGCTGGATGTCCTTTGGGGTGGTAGACCACTCTACACACACACACAGGAAACTGTTGAGGGTATTAAAAAAAACAACAGCAGCATTGCAGTTCTTGACACACTCAAACAGGCCCCTACTACCAGAACCCGTGCAACGTCACTTAAATAGTTTGTCTTGTCCGTTCACCCTCTGAATGGCACACATACATAATCCACGTCTCAATTGTCTCAAGGCTTAAAAATCCTTCTTTTAACCTGACTCCTCCCCTTCATCTTTAACCTGACTCCTCCCCTTCATCTTTAACCTGTCTCCTCCCCTTCATCTTTAACCTGTCTCCTCCCCTTCATCTTTAACCTGACTCCTCCCCTTCATCTTTAACCTGTCTCCTCCCCTTCATCTTTAACCTGACTCCTCCCCTTCATCTTTAACCTGACTCCTCCCCTTCATCTTTAACCTGACTCCTCCCCTTCATCTTTAACCTGTCTCCTCCCCTTCATCTTTAACCTGTCTCCTCCCCTTCATCTTTAACCTGACTCCTCCCCTTCATCTTTAACCTGTCTCCTCCCCTTCATCTTTAACCTGACTCCTCCCCTTCATCTTTAACCTAACTCCTCCCCTTCATCTTTAACCTGACTCCTCCCCTTCATCTTTAACCTGACTCCTCCCCTTCATCTCCACTGATTTGAAGTGGATTTAACAAGAGACATCAATAAAGGGATCATAGCTTTCAGCTGGTCAGTCTGTCATGGAAAGAGGTGTTCCTAATGTTTTGTCCACTCAGTGTAACGTGGAAGTGTGGTATCAGCGGTTGTTTGTCGGGAAGCAGTGGTTTTAGCAAAACTAAAAAGTAAACAATAACGAGTGATGGCTAGAAAACAGTACATTACTATCATTACATTTACAATGGGTTTTGATTTAGTATCTTTCGGTAATCCCTGACATCAGGGTAGTAATGAGTTTGATTTTAATGTGTGATTTATCCCTGCCTCCAGACCACCTCGTTCTTAATCACTCTGGACCCTAATCTACTGGTTCTGGACCCTAACCTACTGGTTCTGGACCCTAATATACTGGTACTGGACCCTAACCTACTGGTTCTGGACTCTAATCTACTGCTTCTGGACCCTAATCTACTGGTTCTGGACCCTAACCTACTGGTTCTGGACCCTAATATACTGGTTCTGGACCCTAACCTACTGGTTCTGGACTCTAATCTACTGCTTCTGGACCCTAATCTAGGGTCGACCACCTCGTTCTTAATCACTCTGGGCCCTAATCTACAGGTTCTGGACCCTAATCTACAGGTTCTGGATCCTAATCTACTGGTTCTGGACCCTAATCTACTGGTTCTGGACCCTAATCTACTGGTTCTGGATCCTAGGTGTCAATGATGCTCAATGACCCTAATCTACTGGTTCTGGACCCTAATCTACTGCTGGTTATTAATGATGCTCAAGGACCCTAATCTACTGGTTCTGGACCCTAATCTACTGCTGGTTATTAATGATGCTCAAGGACCCTAATCTACTGGTTCTGGACACTAATCTACTGGTGGTTGTTAATGTCTCTCTCTGCGTCTCTCTCTCTGTCTCTCTATTATAAAACCCCTGTGTGTGTGTGTGTGTGTGTGTGCGCGTGCGGGCATGTGTATATGTGTGTGCATCTGTGTGTGTGTGTGTGTGTGTGTGTGTGTGTGTGTGCGTATGTATGTGTGTGTGTGTGTGTGAGAGAGAGAGTCTGCGTGTATGCGTGCATACGTGTATGTTTGCCAAGTAAAATATCAATATAAACGGGGACATATTCTCTTCCTAAATTGGCGCAGTACCATGGGGAATGATGAATACTTCTGCATCCTGCAAGCGCGTCGTCTCTCTGTATGCCAAATGGCATCCTACCCCCCCTTTACAGCGCACTACGTTTGACCTGCAAGGGCCCAGGGAGACGTGAGATGCATCCCTAGTGTCTCCAATCTCCCATCACACGGTAATCTCAGTAATCTCAGTATTCACAGTCATCTCAGTGATCTCAGTAATCTCAGTAATCTCAGCCATCTCAGTGATCTCAGTAATCTCAGTAATCTCAGTGATCTCAGTGATCTCAGTCATCTCAGTAAATGCAGTAATCACTGTAATCTCAGTAATCTCAGTAATCTCAGTAACCTCAGTAATCGCAGTAATCGCAGTAATCTCAGTAACCTCAGTAATTGCAGTAATCGCAGTAATCTCATTAATAACAGTGATCTCAGTATTCTCAGTAATCTCAGTAATCACAGTAATCTCAGAAATCGCAGTAACCCCAGTAATCTCAGTAATCACAGTAATCTCGGTAATCACAGTAATCTTAACTACATTGAGACGCTCTGGAAAAGCTTGAACTCTGCCAGACGGCAGATTCATATTTCACCTATATATTCCCACGCATACTTACAGTCCTAACATCTGTCAGAGTTTGGTATGAGCAGGAAGGAAGCCACGGAGACTGATACTGAAGGTACAGGAGGAGACATGTTGAAGCCAGGGAGACTGATACTGAAGGTACAGGAGGAGACATGTTGAAGCCAGGGAGACTGATACTGAAGGTACAGGAGGAGACATGTTGAAGCCAGGGAGACTGATTCTGAAGGTACAGGAGGAGACATGTTGAAGCCAGGGAGACTGATACTGAAGGTACAGGAGGAGACATGTTGAAGCCAGGGAGACTGATACTGAAGGTACAGGAGGAGACATGTTGAAGCCAGGGAGATTGATACTGAAGGTACAGGAGGAGACATGTTGAAGCCAGGGAGACTGATTCTGAAGGTACAGGAGGAGACATGTTGAAGCCAGGGAGACTGATACTGAAGGTACAGGAGGAGACATGTTGAAGCCAGGGAGACTGATACTGAAGGTACAGGAGGAGACATGTTGAAGACAGGGAGACTGATACTGAAGGTACAGGAGGAGACATGTTGAAGCCAGGGATAATGGGGGAAAATATCCTCTGTAGTTTAGCTTCCAGTCATGAGACTCACTCGGGTAATATTAGACAGGGGTAAAAAAAGACCTTAGAAATCGAATGCCTTACAAGACCCAATGAAACAAAGGACGTCTATGTGGTTTTAGCTTGTTACCGTGGCGATGCCTAACGGGAAATGGAACTTCACACGACACACATTATTACATCTGTTACATCGATGACAACATGTACCTCTGTGTCTCCCCCCCACCAATCACAGACGACTAACGTCATTTCAGCTCAAGAGGCCATTGGTTGGCCTGTTCTATTTCAACACCAACAGTACAGGACCAAAAACATTCTGTTGCAGTAGCCTTCCAAAATCTCCACGTGCCAATATGTTCCCTAAACCGTTTACAAAACAGGACAGGATGTGACATCACAGGCTGAAGGATTCCCCCCCCCCCCCCCCCCCCCACCCCACCCCCTCCATCCAATCCAATCTAAGAAACGGAGGGAAAACACTCTGGTGGAAGTTTTGAAAATGAGCGACGAGTAATATCAGCTGTTTATGTGTTGATGACGCATGGCGCCCGGCACAAC
>NC_092172.1:46889729-46894729 GCF_045791955.1 Oncorhynchus clarkii lewisi | reverse complement strand
ACTTACAGTAGAGAGTCATTTAACAGACTCTCTGATCCAGAGAGACTTACAGTAGAGAGTCATTTAGCAGACTCTCTGATCCAGAGAGACTTACAGTAGAGAGTCATTTAACAGACTCTCTGATCCAGAGAGACTTACAGTAGAGAGTCATTTAACAGACTCTCTGATCCAGAGAGACTTACAGTAGAGAGTCATTTAACAGACTCTCTGATCCAGAGAGACTTACAGTAGAGAGTCATTTAACAGACTCTCTTATCCAGAGAGACACAGTAGAGAGTCATTTAACAGACTCTCTTCCAGAGAGACACAGTAGAGAGTCATTTAACAGACTCTCTGATCCAGAGAGACTTACAGTAGAGAGTCATTTAACAGACTCTCTGACCCAGAGAGACACAGTAGAGAGTCATTTAACAGACTCTCTTATCCAGAGAGACTTACAGTAGAGAGTCATTTAACAGACTCTCTGATCCAGAGAGACTTACAGTAGAGAGTCATTTAACAGACTCTCTGATCCAGAGAGACTTACAGTAGAGAGTCATTTAACAGACTCTCTGATCCAGAGAGACTTACAGTAGAGAGTCATTTAACAGACTCTCTGATCCAGAGAGACTTACAGTAGAGAGTCATTTAACAGACTCTCTTATCCAGAGAGACTTACAGTAGAGAGTCATTTAACAGACTCTCTGATCCAGAGAGACACAGTAGAGAGTCATTTAACAGACTCTCTGATCCAGAGAGACTTACAGTAGAGAGTCATTTAACAGACTCTCTGATCCAGAGAGACTTACAGTAGAGAGTCATTTAACAGACTCTCTGATCCAGAGAGACTTACAGTAGAGAGTCATTTAACAGACTCTCTGATCCAGAGAGACTTACAGTAGAGAGTCATTTAACAGACTCTCTGATCCAGAGAGACTTACAGTAGAGAGTCATTTAACAGACTCTCTGATCCAGAGAGACTTACAGTAGAGAGTCATTTAACAGACTCTCTGATCCAGAGAGACTTACAGTAGAGAGTCATTTAACAGACTCTCTGATCCAGAGAGACTTACAGTAGAGAGTCATTTAACAGACTCTCTGATCCAGAGAGACTTACAGTAGAGAGTCATTTAACAGACTCTCTGATCCAGAGAGACTTACAGTAGAGAGTCATTTAACAGACTCTCTGATCCAGAGAGACTTACAGTAGAGAGTCATTTAACAGACTCTCTGATCCAGAGAGACTTACAGTAGAGAGTCATTTAACAGACTCTCTGATCCAGAGAGACTTACAGTAGAGAGTCATTTAACAGACTCTCTGATCCAGAGAGACTTACAGTAGAGAGTCATTTAACAGACTCTCTGATCCAGAGAGACTTACAGTAGAGAGTCATTTAACAGACTCTCTGATCCAGAGAGACTTACAGTAGAGAGTCATTTAACAGACTCTCTGATCCAGAGAGACTTACAGTAGAGAGTCATTTAACAGACTCTCTGATCCAGAGAGACTTACAGTAGAGAGTCATTTAACAGACTCTCTGATCCAGAGAGACTTACAGTAGAGAGTCATTTAACAGACTCTCTGATCCAGAGAGACTTACAGTAGAGAGTCATTTAACAGACTCTCTGATCCAGAGAGACTTACAGTAGAGAGTCATTTAACAGACTCTCTTATCCAGAGAGACACAGTAGAGAGTCATTTAACAGACCCTCTGATCCAGAGAGACTTACAGTAGAGAGTCATTTAACAGACTCTCTGATCCAGAGAGACTTACAGTAGAGAGTCATTTAACAGACTCTCTGATCCAGAGAGACTTACAGTAGTGAGTCATTTAACAGACTCTCTTATCCAGAGAGACTTACAGTAGAGAGTCATTTAACAGACTCTCTGATCCAGAGAGACTTACAGTAGAGAGTCATTTAACAGACTCTCTGATCCAGAGAGACTTACAGTAGAGAGTCATTTAACAGACTCTCTGATCCAGAGAGACTTACAGTAGAGAGTCATTTAACAGACTCTCTGATCCAGAGAGACTTACAGTAGAGAGTCATTTAACAGACTCTCTGATCCAGAGAGACTTACAGTAGAGAGTCATTTAACAGACTCTCTGACCCAGAGAGACTTACAGTAGAGAGTCATTTAACAGACTCTCTGATCCAGAGAGACTTACAGTAGAGAGTCATTTAACAGACTCTCTTATCCAGAGAGACTTACAGTAGAGAGTCATTTAACAGACTCTCTGATCCAGAGAGACTTACAGTAGTGAATGCATGCATTTCAATAGTTTTTCCCCGTACTGGTCCCTCATGGGAATCGAACCCACAACCCTGGCGCTGCAAGGGTCATGCTCTACCAACTGAGCTACACGGGGGTCGGACGACGGAGTCACCAACTGGACCAGTCGACAAAATCATTCAACAAACGATTCTTTAATGACACAGTTACACTGATATGTTCAGATACCAGAAATCATATTTAAAAAATAATATTTATATATATTATTTAAAATATTTAAAATAAACATCAAATAATAATAATAATAATAATAATAAATAATAATTATAACCCGAAGGAGAGGACAACTCTCCTGAGTAGTTTTAAGAGCAGAATGACTTGTTACTCCCAGGACAATGTTTTTTCTGGTCTGCTATAATTGGTTCTGACTACATCTACCACACTCTACAGGTTGATGCTGCTATCTCTTTGTCACCAAGGGATTATCAATTCATTCACAATTTAGCTGCGATTCCCAAGGACGAAAAGGACATATTTTAGTTATACCATAGTTATACCATATATATACCATTCATAATATATTCATCCAGGTCTCAATTAAATATACAAAGTCCATCTGTTAAAGTACAAAGTCCATCTGTTAAAGTACAAAGTCCATCTGTTTAAGTACAAAGTCCATCTGTCTGTTAAAGTACCCATTGAATTGAACAGAGAGAGAGAGAGAGAGAGAGAGAGAGAGAGAGAGAGAGGGTGAGAGAAAGAGAAAGAGGGTGAGAGGGAGAGAGAGAGAGAAAAAGCAATAAAAGCAATAAATTGAGACTTTTTATGCATTACGGTGTAAATATTACTTCATTAGTTTGAACTCAAGCTAAAGATATTTACAAATACCTAGGTGCACTACTGGGCTGGTAAACAGTCTCTATTCTAGACTCTATACTACTGGGCTGGTAAACAGTCTCTACTCTATACTACTGGGCTGGTAAAGAGTCTCTACTCTAGACTCTATACTACTGGGCTGGTAAAGAGTCTCTACTCTAGACTCTATACTACTGGGCTGGTAAAGAGTCTCTACTCTAGACTCTATACTACTGGGCTGGTAAAGAGTCTCTACTCTAGACTCTACTAATGGGCTGGTAAAGAGTCTCTACTCTAGACTCTATACTACTGGGCTGGCAAACAGTCTCTACTCTAGACTCTATACTACTGGGCTGGCAAAGAGTCTCTACTCTAGACTCTACTACTGGGCTGGTAAACAGTCTCTACTCTAGACTCTATACTACTGGGCTGGTAAAGAGTCTCTACTCTAGACTCTATACTACTGGGCTGGCAAACAGTCTCTACTCTAGACTCTATACTACTGGGCTGGCAAACAGTCTCTACTCTAGACTCTACTACTGGGCTGGTAAAGAGTCTCTACTCTAGACTCTATACTACTGGGCTGGTAAACAGTCTCTACTCTAGACTCTATACTACTGGGCTGGCAAAGAGTCTCTACTCTAGACTCTACTACTGGGCTGGTAAACAGTCTCTACTCTAGACTCTACTACTGGGCTGGTAAAGAGCCTCTACTCTCTATACTACTGGGCTGGTAAACAGTCTCTACTCTAGACTCTATACTACTGGGCTGGCAAACAGTCTCTACTCTAGACTCTACTAATGGGCTGGTAAAGAGTCTCTACTCTAGACTCTATACTACTGGGCTGGCAAACAGTCTCTACTCTAGACTCTATACTACTGGGCTGGCAAAAAGTCTCTACTCTAGACTCTACTACTGGGCTGGTAAAGAGTCTCTACTCTAGACTCTACTACTGGGCTGGTAAACAGTCTCTACTCTAGACTCTATACTACTGGGCTGGCAAAGAGTCTCTACTCTAGACTCTACTACTGGGCTAGTAAACAGTCTCTACTCTAGACTCTATACTACTGGGCTGGTAAACAGTCTCTACTCTAGAATCTATACTACTGGGCTGTCAAAGAGTCTCTACTCTAGACTCTATACTACTGGGCTGGTAAAGAGTCTCTACTCTAGACTCTACTACTGGGCTGGCAAACAGTCTCTACTCTAGACTCTAAACGACTGGGCTGGTAAACAGTCTCTACCCTAGACTCTATACTACTGGGCTGGTAAACAGTCTCTACTCTAGACTCTACTATTGGGCTGGTAAAGAGTCTCTACTCTAGACTCTACTACTGGGCTGGTAAACAGTCTCTACTCTAGACCGGTCGGAACTAGAAGCACAAGCATTTCGCTACGCTCGCATTAACATCTGCCAACCACGTGTATGTGACCAATAAAATTTGATTTGATGAAAACAGCTATTAGCGTCTGTATTAAAAGTAGCAATCAATTCATGTCAGCGTCGTGCACGTGCAACTATACAGTATTTGTATGCCTCATATTTAACCTGTAGCTCACTTGCAATTCAGCAACAATCCCCTTCAAACAAGCAGAGCTGATTTAAAGGGGAATTGAATTCATCCCTTTAAGAGGGAAAAAGGAGGCTTAAATTCGACCACGTTTTAATTGATGGAAACAGGAGGGCTGATGAGGCCTATTCAAACGCTAAGCCCCACTGGGGTATCCTTACCCAGGCATCAATGGGGCGACTAAATAAATCAACACCGTCTAGTTTATTAATCAGTCAAGCTAAAGGAAGTTAACTCTCCACTCAGACCAGGCGCCCATAACCTCGGAGATGCTCATTACAGTTTACTAGTCTTCAACTAGTCTGGATTTGGAGACAGCTGTAGACTTAGTCACCATCCCATCTAGATGGCCTGGTTC
>NC_092172.1:46865590-46889629 GCF_045791955.1 Oncorhynchus clarkii lewisi | reverse complement strand
TTGTTTTAATTTAACCAGGTAGGCCAGTTGAGAACAAGTTCTCATTTGCAACTGCGACCTGGCCAAGCAGTGTGACAGACAGAGTTACACATGGAGTAAACAATTAACAAGACAATAACACAAACAAGTCAATGACACAGTAAAAAAAAGAAAGTCTATATACAGTGTGTGCAAAAGGCATGAGATAGGAGGGAATAATTACAATTTAGCAGATTAACACTGGAGTGATAAATGAGCAGATGATGATTTGCAAGTAGAGATACTGGTGTGCAAAAGAGCAGAAAAGTAAATAAAATAAAAACAGTATGGGGATGAGGTAGGTAGATTGGGTGGGCTATTTACAGATGGACTATGTACAGGTGCAGCTATCGGTTAGCTGCTCAGATAGTTGATGTTTAAAGTTGGTGAGGGAAATAAAAGTCTCCAACTTCAGCGATTTTTGCAATTTGTTCCAGTCACTGGCAGCAGAGAACTGGAAGGAAAGCTGGCCAAATGAGGTGTTGGCTTTTGTGGATGATCAGTGAGATATACCTGCTGGAACGTGTGCTAAAGGTGGGTGTTGTTATCGTGACCAGTGAACTGAGATAAGGCGGAGCTTTACCTAGCATAGACTTATAGATGGCCTGGAGCCAGTGGATCTGGCGACGAATATGTAGCGAGGGCCAGCCGACTAGAGCATACAGGTCGCAGTGGTGGGTGGTATAAGGTGATTTGGTGACAAAACGGATGGCACTGTGATAGACTGCATCCAATTTGCTGAGTAGAGGGTTGGAAGCTATTTTGTAGATGACATCGCCGAAGTCGAGGATCGGTAGGATAGTCAGTTTTACTGGGGTAAGTTTGGCGGCGTGAGTGAAGGAGGCTTTCTTGCGAAATAGATAGCCGATTCTCGATTTGATTTTGGATTGGAGATGTTTAATATGAGTCTGGAAGGAGAGTTTCCAGTCTAGCCAGACACCTAGGTATTTATAGATGTCCACGTATTCTAGGTCGGAACCATCCAGGATGGTGATGCTAGTCGAGCGGGCGGGTGTGGGCAGCGAACGGTTGAAAAGCATGCATTTGGTTTTTACTAGCATTTTAGAGCAGTTGGAGGCCACGGAAGGAGTGTTGTATGGCATTGAAGCTCGTTTGGAGGCTAGTTAGCAGTGTCCAAGGAAGGGCCAGAAGTATACAGAATGGTGTCGTCTGCGTAGAGGTGGAACAGGGAATCACCCGCAGCAAGAGCGACATCATTGATATATACAGAGAAAAGAGTCGGCCCGAGAATTGAACCCTGTGGTACCCCCATAGAAACTGCCAGAGGTCCGGACAACATGCCCTCCGAAATACCACACAGAACTCTGTCTGCAAAGTAGTTGGTGAACCAGGCGAGGCAGTCATTAGAAAAACCAAGGCTATTGAGTCTGCCGATAAGAATACGGTGATTGACAGAGTCGAAAGCCTTGGCCAGGACGATGAAGATGGCTGCACAGTACTGTCTTTTCTCAATGGCGTTTATGATATCGTTTAGTACCTTGAGCGTGGCTGCGGTGCACACGTAACCGTCTCGGAAGCCAGATTGCACAGCGGAGAAGGTACGGTGGGATTCGAAATGGTCAGTGATCTGTTTATTAACTTGGCTTTCGAAGACTTTAGATAGGCAGGGCAGGATGGATATAGATAGGTATGTAGCAGTTTGGGTCTAGGGTGTCACCCCCTTTGAAGAGGGGGATGACCGCGGCAGCTTTCCAATCTTTAGGAATCTTGGACGATATGAAAGAGAGGTTGAACAGGCTTGTAATAGGGGTTGCAACAATGGTGGTGGATAGTTTTAGAAAGAGAGGGTCCAGATTGTCTAGCCCAGCTGATTTGTACGGGTCCAGGTTTTGCAGCGCTTTCAGAACATCTGCTGTATGCATATGGGAGAAGGAGAAACTGGGGAGACTTGGGCGAGTAGCTGCAGGGGGGGCGGGGCTGTTGGCCGGGGTTGGAGTATCCAGGAGGAAGGCATGGCCAGCTGTTGAGAAATGCTTATTGACATTTTTGATTTATCATAGATTTATCAGTGGTGACCGTGTTACCTAGCCTCAGTGCACTGGGCAGCTGGGAGGAGGTGCTCTTGTTCCCCATGGACTTTACAGTGTCCCAAAACCTTTTGGAGTTAGAGCTACCGGATGCAAATTTCTGCTTGAAAAAGCTGGCCTTTGCTTTCCTGACTGACTGCTTGTATTGGTTCCTGACTTCCCTGAACAGTTGCATATCGTGGGGACTATTCGATGCTATGGCAGCCCGCCACAGGATGTTTTTGTGCTTGTCAAGTGCAGTCAGGTCTGGAGTGAACCAAGGGCTATCTCGGTTCTTAGTTCTGCATTTTTTGAACAGGGCATGCTTATCTAAGATGGTGAGGAAATTACTTTTAAAGAATGACCAGGCATCCTCGACTGACAGGATGAGGTCAATATCCTTCCAGGATACCCGGGCCAGGTCGATTAGAAAGGCCTGCTCGCAGATGTGTTTTAGGGAGCGTTTGACAGTGATGAGGGGTGGTCGTTTGATCGCGGACCCATAGCGGATACAGGCAATGAGGCAGGGATCGCTGAGATCCTGATTGAAAACAGCAGAGGTGTATTTGGAGGGCAAGTTGGTCAGGATAATGTCTATGAGGGAGCCCATGTTTATGGATTTAGGGTTGTACCTGGTGGGTTCCTTGATGATTTGTGTGAGATTGGAGGGCATCTAGCTTAGATTGGAGGACTGCCGGGGTGTTAAGCATATCCCAGTTTAGGTCACCTAACAGAATGAACTCTGAAGCTAGATGGGGCGCGATCAATTCACAAATGGTGTCCAGGGCACACCTGGGAGCGGAGGGGGGTCGATAGCAGGCGGCAACAGTGAGAGACTTATTTCTGGAGAGGTTAATTTTTAAAATTAGAAGTTCAAACTGTTTGGGTATAGACCTGGAAAGTATGAGAACTTTGCAGACTCTCTCTGCAGTAGATTGAAACTCCTCCCCCTTTGGCAGTTCTATCTTAACGGAAAATGTTGTAGCTGGGTATGAAAATCTCAGAATTGTTGGTGGCCTTATCCCTTTGTTTCTGTGGGTGTGGTAGAGAAGGATCACCTTATCCCTGTGTTTCTGCAGTGGTGGTACCACACCACATAATACCACACCACATAGTGGGGTGGCAGCTAGCCTAGTGGTTAGAGCATTGGACTAGTAACCGAAAGTTTGCAAGATTGAATCCCTGAGCTGACAAGGGGAAAAAAATCTGCCGTTCTGCTCCTGAACCAGGCAGTTAACCAAAGGTTTTTTTAGGCCGTCATTGAAAATAAGAATTTGTTCTTTAACTAACTTGCCTAGTTTAAATAAAGGTAAAATAAATAAAATATAGTACCACACCCCAATTCTACACATTTTAACATGTCTAAAATCAAATAGTGGCCCCTGGGCTTCGAGGCCCCTATGGACGTAATCTGGACACGATAACTACCAGATTTGGCTAGCTGGTTAGCCTAATTTACCTGCGTAGATAACTTTGACCTGTAGTTGATCAACGTGAAATTTAACAGGTTATAAATACCTCTCTAATGTCTATCGGTGGCATAACAAGAGGACACCTACTCGGTGGCATAACAAGAGGACAACTACTCGGTGGCATTACAAGAGGACACCTACTCGGTGGCATAACAAGAGGACACCTACTCGGTGGCATAACAAGAGGACAACTACTCGGTGGCATAACAAGAGGACAACTACTCGGTGGCATAACAAGAGGACACCTACTCGGTGGCATAACAAGAGGACAACTACTCTGTGGCATAACAAGAGGACAACTACTCGATGGCATAACAAGAGGACAACTACTCGGTGGCATAACAAGAGGACAACTACTCGGTGGCATAACAAGAGGACAACTACTCGGTGGCATTACAAGAGGACAACTACTCGGTGGCATAACAAGACGACACCTACTCGGTGGCATAACAAGACGACACCTACTCGGTGGCATAACAAGACGACACCTACTCGGTGGCATTACAAGAGGACAACTACTCGGTGGCATAACAAGAGGACAACTACTCGGTGGCATTACAAGAGGACACCTACTCGGTGGCATAACAAGAGGACACCTACTCGGTGGCATAACAAGAGGACACCTACTCGGTGGCATAACAAGAGGACACCTACTCGGTGGCATAACAAGAGGACACCTACTCGGTGGCATAACAAGAGGACACCTACTCGGTGGCATAACAAGAGGACAACTACTCGGTGGCATAACAAGAGGACAACTACTCGGTGGCATAACAAGAGGACAACTACTCGGTGGCATTACAAGAGGACACCTACTCGGTGGCATTACAAGAGGACACCTACTCGGTGGCATAACAAGACGACACCTACTCGGTGGCATAACAAGACGACACCTACTCGGTGGCATAACAAGACGACACCTACTCGGTGGCATAACAAGACGACACCTACTCGGTGGCATAACAAGAGGACACCTACTCGGTGGCATAACAAAAGGACACCTACTCGGTGGCATAACAAAAGGACACCTACTCGGTGGCATAACAAGAGGACAACTACTCTGTGGCATAACAAGAGGACAACTACTCGGTGGCATAACAAGAGGACAACTACTCGGTGGCATAACAAGAGGACAACTACTCGGTGGCATAACAAGAGGACAACTACTCGGTGGCATAACAAGACGACACCTACTCGGTGGCATAACAAGAGGACAACTACTCGGTGGCATAACAAGAGGACACCTACTCGGTGGCATAACAAGACGACACCTACTCGGTGGCATAACAAGAGGACAACTACTCGGTGGCATAACAAGAGGACAACTACTCGGTGGCATAACAAGAGGACAACTACTCTGTGGCATAACAAGAGGACAACTACTCGGTGGCATAACAAGACGACACCTACTCGGTGGCATAACAAGACGACACCTACTCGGTGGCATAACAAGAGGACACCTACTCGGTGGCATTACAAGAGGACACCTACTCGGTGGCATAACAAGAGGACAACTACTCGGTGGCATAACAAGAGGACAACTACTCGGTGGCATAACAAGAGGACACCTACTCGGTGGCATAACAAGACGACACCTACTCGGTGGCATAACAAGAGGACAACTACTCGGTGGCATAACAAGAGGACACCTACTCGGTGGCATAACAAGACGACACCTACTCGGTGTCATAACAAGAGGACAACTACTCGGTGGCATAACAAGAGGACAACTACTCGGTGGCATAACAAGAGGACAACTACTCGGTGGCATAACAAGAGGACACCTACTCGGTGGCATAACAAGAGGACACCTACTCGGTGGCATAACAAGAGGACAACTACTTGTGCAATTCTACACTGTGTCACTGGACCTTGTGCATTGTGTTGCTATAACTCTCTACAGCAGAAAGTTGAAAGCTCGACTAACTTCGTTAAAAAAAAAAAACAATAATAACAATCATTAAAATAATTACAGTGGGGACCGTATTGACCCCGTTCAGGGTCAGTTCCGCGATACCCCTATTGAGTGTGGCTGCTGTAGCGTCTACCTGGATCAGGCTCAATTCACTTCCTGTTACTACATTAACAATGACACATGGATCCATGTGTGAATGTATCTCACCTACACCTAAATTAGACTAAAATATTAGCACTACATAATCTGGTGGGTGATAACCTTCAATCTGGATAATAACACAAAACAAATCTTAAGACTAGAGACATTTATCGACAAATATTACGAAAACAATGAACACCCAAACATGACGAAGAGTAAGACAGGGGAACCGATTTCAAAACGGAAACGTGACTTCTACAGACACAGACGATTTAATATTTTCACCACCGGGAATGGTAAAGGTCAAAATCGATCTGTTAAAATCAATAAATGACAACCTGGGTATACTTGAATTAGTTAGTAAGGATATAAAAGAGTTGAAGGCAAGCCTCGAGATGAGTGATGAAAAAGCTGTGACATTGGAGAAGGAAACACACAAGCTAAAAGGGACAGTCAATAAGATGTAAACCGAAATGAATGAAATTAAATTTACTGGACATACAGACTAGATCCATGAGAGAGAATCGGGTACTTACAGGTATCCAGGAGAAAGAAGGGGAAGTTCCTGAATCTGTAGTTAGACAGTTCCTCCTTACAGCGCTTCAGATCCCACGCGAAGTTATCGACTAAATCCAAATTGAACGTGTACACCGCTTCCGACAGAGAGGCCAAAGGTATGAACGTCCAATCGTTGCCAAATTTGCTTCATTTAAAGATAAAACAATGGTTAAAAGCCTTGGTAAAAGACTTGCTGGGACCAAAATTGACATGAATGATCAGTTTCCGATGGAAATTGCAGAACGGCGCAAAGTTCTGTATCCAATTTTCAAAGAAAATAGATTAAAAGCGAAACGAGAAGCTCTCGTCGTCGATAAACTATATATTGATAACCAGTTGTTCAGAGACACAAAGACCACTCCATGGTTATTTAAAAAATTACAAAGTTCTCATAGATGAGGAAAATAAACACAATTCTAGCCCAGTTATGGATTGTAACGATACAATAAAAAATATATAGATTTTCTATATATCTTCACATATAACTAATTGAACGCACAAGCACTAATTCAACATAGTGAAGATAAGAACGAAGCAAACAGAAAGCACAGTATGTGTGGTGTGTGTTTATTTTGATTTGTTATGTTTGTAAGTTGAGTGAGTGAGTAATGAAATGGTTGCATATCCCAGAGCCAATGTATTACTGTGAGCCGGGGTATGACAGGGCTTTCAATGCTGTTCAGATGACGGATATACTTTTATAATGAATTATACGTCTTATTTATTTATTGTCCTATCATGGTGGAACAGTTTTAAAATAGATGATACGTTTGATTTGTTATTGTCCTATCATGGGGAACTACATAAAAATTTTATTTTATATCTAATAATTTATTTATGATCCTAATTTAATGGTACGGTCCATGACCCTATACCCTAGACACCCACCTGAATGATCCAGATACTAAGGAGAAGTCCTAATTTAATGGTACGGTCCATGACCCTATACCCTAGACACCCACCTGAATGACCCAGATACTAAGGAGAAGTCCTAATTTAATGTTACGGTCCATGACCCTATACCCTAGACACCCACCTGAATGACCCAGATACTAAGGAGAAGTCCTAATTTAATGGTACGGTCCATGACCCTATACCCTAGACACCCACCTGAATGACCCAGATACTAAGGAGAAGTCCTAATTTAATGGTACGGTCCATGACCCTATACCCTAGACACCCACCTGAATGACCCAGATACTAAGGTTGAAGTCCCTAACTGTTTTATGTGCATGCTGTAAACTGTCTGTATGCAGCCAAAATGATGGTCAGAGACCAAGAGCAGCACTGCCCCCTCAATAATCTGAGCCTTTTCCATCATAATTTGCAAGTAAATTCATTAAAAATCCTACAATGTGATTTTCTGGATTTTTTTCTCTCCATTTTGTCTGTCATAGTTGAAGTGTAACTATGATGAAAATTACAGGCCTCTCTCATCTTTTTAAGTGGGAGAACTTGCACAATTGGTGGCTGACTAAATACTGTTTTGCCCCACTGTAGGTATGTGTATGTATATATTTGTATATGTATATAGGTATGTGTATGTATGTCTATATAGGTATGTATATATGTGTATATGTATGTCTATATAGGTATGTGTATGTACATATGTATATATATATATATATATAGGTATGTGTAGGTATATACAGTATGTGTATATGTATGTCTATATAGGTATGTGTATGTATATATGTGTATATGTATCTATATAGGTATGTGTATGTATATATGTGTATATGTATCTATATAGGTATGTGTAGGTATATGTGTATATATAGGTATAGGTATGTATATATGTGTATATGTATATCTATATAGGTATGTGTATGTATATATGTGTATATGTATGTCTATATAGGTATGTGTAGGTATATATGTGTATATGTATCTATATAGGTATGTGTAGGTATATATGTGTATATGTATCTATATAGGTATGTGTAGGTATATATGTGTATATGTATCTATATAGGTATGTGTAGGTATATGTGTATATATAGGTATAGGTATGTATATATGTGTATATGTATGCATGCGTGTATGTATATGGATATATATATATTTACCCAAAAAATATGGGGGATTCTAAATGATGCAGACAATTACATTGATGGAAGCAACAGTCTTTCCTCTATATTAAGCTGATCCCCCCCTTAAATAAATAAATAAATCATGTGGGTAAAACAAAGCTCAAGTTAAAAGTTCGTATCTCAGAGCATCGTAGCACCATTAGGTGCAAAAACTCGACTTACCCAGATTTACCCAGTTGCTGCCCACTTTTTGGAAGCAAACCACTCGATTTCGTCTCTACGTTATATTGGCATCGAACATGTCTCCCTCCCCAGGAGAGGGGGTGACCTCGACAATTTATTATTAAAACCAGAGGCTGCCTGGATCTTTAATTTAAAAACCCTTGCTCCCTGCCGTCTCAACGTAGACTTTGATCTGAAGCCATTCATGTGATTAGTGTGTTTTTGCATTTCATTGTAAGTGTTTGTAGCCACATTGTATCTATGATCGTACGCTATCCATTTATGTTTTTTTGTATGCTATTTTAATATATGAGAACGAACCAATGATATCAGGCCACACCCGGCCATGATTACAGACACCTGTGTGTTTTCTTTTGTCACTATATAAATGAGTCACCCCGCAGTGTTTGCCATTATACCCTGATGAAGACAGCTTGTCTGTCGAAAACGTTGGACATTTTTTGCGTCTGAGCTCCTAGCTCCTAGCTCCTAGCTTATTTTTGTAGGTGTTCTACTCCGCTAGCCGGCACCTCGCTTAAATTGGTGAGCGTTTCTTCCACCTTTACATATCATTATGTACCTCCCCTCCCCTTCCTGCCCAGACAAGTCTGTTTTACATATCATTATGTACCTCCCCTTCCTGCCCAGACAAGTCTGTTTTACATATCATTATGTACCTACCCTCCCCTTCCTGCCCAGACAAGTCTGTTTTACATATCACTATGTACCTACCCTCCCCTTCCTGCCCAGACAAGTCTGTTTTACAGATCATTACGTACCTACCCTCCCCTTCCTGCCCAGACAAGTCTGTTTTACATATCATTACGTACCTCCCCACCCCTTCCTGCCCAGACAAGTCTGTTTTACATATCATTACGTACCTCCCCTTCCTGCCCAGACAAGTTTGTTTTAATGGATCATTACGTACCTACCCTTCCCTTCCTGCCCAGACAAGTCTGTTTTACATATCATTATGTACCTCCCCTTCCTGCCCAGACAAGTCTGTTTTAATGGATCATTACGTACCTCCCCTCCCCTTCCTGCCCAGACAAGTCTGTTTTACATATCATTATGTACCTACCCTCCCCTTCCTGCCCAGACAAGTCTGTTTTACATATCATTACGTACCTCCCCTCCCCTTCCTGCCCAGACAAGTCTGTTTTACATATCATTACGTACCTTCCTGCCCAGACAAGTCTGTTTTACATATCATTACGTACCTCCCCTCCCCTTCCTGCCCAGACAAGTCTGTTTTACATATCATTACGTACCTACCCTCCCCTTCCTGCCCAGACAAGTCTGTTTTACATATCATTACGTACCTCCCCTCCCCTTCCTGCCCAGACAAGTCTGTTTTACATATCATTACGTACCTTCCTGCCCAGACAAGTCTGTTTTACATATCATTACGTACCTCCCCTCCCCTTCCTGCCCAGACAAGTCTGTTTTACATATCATTACGTACCTACCCTCCCCTTCCTGCCCAGACAAGTCTGTTTTACATATCATTACGTACCTCCCCTCCCCTTCCTGCTCAGACAAGTCTGTTTTACATATCATTACGTACCTTCCTGCCCAGACAAGTCTGTTTTACATATCATTACGTACCTCCCCTCCCCTTCCTGCCCAGACAAGTCTGTTTTACATATCATTACGTACCTCCCCTCCCCTTCCTGCCCAGACAAGTCTGTTTTTCATATCATTACGTACCTACCCTCCCCTTCCTGCCCAGACAAGTCTGTTTTACATATCATTACATACCTGTGTTTGTGCATTCCTTTCTTTCTTCCAGACAGTCCCGTATGAAGTGAGTTATACCGTCTGTGTGTAAACCACGAGTGAAAGCAAAGCACCTGTCTACATAACACCTGGGCCTGTCTAGTTAATGTTTGAGCTATGTTTCCACCTTTGAGCCATATCATCAGGTTGGCTCGGGGGAGTGGCAAAGGCTCTCCGTTGTCGTCCATCAGCACAGGCCACAGTCTGGCAGAGGCAGTGAATGGAGTGTTTTATTATTTTAATGTGTGAACAGGTAGAACGCCAACATCTTCAACTGTGTGTATGTATCTATTTCTCTCTCTCTCTTTCACACACACACACACACACACACACACACACACACACACACACACACACACACACACACACACACACACACACACACACACACACACTCTGAAGGGGAGATAAACTATTTCATGAGTCAGTCCAAGAGGACTCTTCTGAAGGGGAGATAAGCTAAGGGACATGATGATGAGACAGTGTTCAGTGGGGGATCATGGGCCTCATTTATAACCATTGAGTCGATTTTACACTAAATATCTATCTGAGTGATCCATTTCTGAGAAGACTGTGCATGTAGCTAAAAAGTAGTAAGTAGTTGAAAAGTTGCTAATCCGTGATGAAATTCAAACACATAACCTTTGGGTTGCTAGACGTTCACGTTATACACCCACCTATCCACCCCGACCAGCCACCCTCCTCTCGTTTCTGACTTGACTAACCTTCAGTCTTATGTAACCATACCAAACATAACATATCATTCTAATTTGAATGTCAGTTTTTTTTTTTACATGTACTATGTCACGTCCAGTCGATGAGACCAGGCTGTGTTTCCGGGCAACCGCCTGGCTGAATGTGTCTTGGTGTTTTTACATGTAGTATGTCACGTCCAGTCGATGAGACCAGGCTTTGTTTCCGGGCAACCGCCTGGCTGAATGTGTCTTGGTCTTTTTACATGTACTATGTCACATCCAGTCGATGAGACCAGGCTGTGTTTCCGGGCAACCGCCTGGCTGAATGTGTCTTGGTGTTTTTACATGTACTATGTCACGTCCAGTCGATGAGACCAGGCTGTGTTTCCGGGCAACCGCCCGACTGAATGTGTCTTGGTGGATTTAGACAGGGAACTTGGAACAGGACTGTTGGGCCAGGTCAAACCAAGTCCTGTTGATCAAGGAGAGAGACACCTAGCCAACATCTTAAAGAGCACATGGATGTGAGCAACCAACCACCTATATATTCAAATACAGGATGAAAACTAAGTCAAGATATTCAACGAAAATTGCTTGCCATTCTTGACAGTGGTAAACAAATAGGCAGCATAGAATAATATTTGATGTAGGCCTTACGTCTACAATCAATCATGTCCAGTTGTATAAAAAAATAACTTTATTTCAGAGTTCATACACCATTCTGGGGCGGCAGGTAGCCTAGTGGTTATAGCATTGGACTAGTAACCGAAAAGTTTCAAGATCAAATCCCTGAGCTGACAAGGTTAAAATCTGTCGTTCTGCCCCTGAACAAGGCAGTTAACCCACTGTTCCCCTGAACAAGGCAGTTAACCCACTGTTCCCCTGAACAAGGCAGTTAACCCACTGTTCCCCTTAACAAGGCAGTTAACCCACTGTTCCCCTGAACAAGGCAGTTAACCCACTGTTCCCCTGAACAAGGCAGTTAACCCACTGTTCCCCTGAACAAGGCAGTTAACCCACTGTTCCCCTGAACAAGGCAGTTAACCCACTGTTCCCCTGAACAAGGCAGTTTACCCACTGTTCCCCTGAACAAGGCAGTTAACCCACTGTTCCTGAAAATAAGAAATTGTTCTCTCAAACCAGGGTGATCCTGATCTGTCGGTAAACTACTGTGAACCAAATGATCAGTGTTGTTTATCGTTCTCATCCTTGTGCACTATTGTCTCAGTGGCACCCTATTCTCTATATAATACACTACTTTTTATCCCTTATATAGAACACTATTTTGTTGATCAGAGACTATATAGGAGGACAAGGTGTAATTTATCCCTTATATAGAACACTATTTTGTTGACCAGAGACTATATAGAGGACAAGGTGTAATTTATCCCCTATATAGAACACTATTTTGTTGACCAGAGACTATATAGAGGACAAGGTGTAATTTATCCCTTATATAGAACACTATTTTGTTGATCAGAGACTATATAGAGGACAAGGTGTAATTTATCCCTTATATAGAACACTATTTTGTTAAGAAGAGACTATATAGAGGACAAGGTGTAATTTATCCCTTATATAGAACACTATTTTGTTGACCAGAGACTATATAGAGGACAAGGTGTAATTTATCCCTTATATAGAACACTATTTTGTTGATCAGAGACTATATAGAGGACAAGGTGTAATTTATCCCTTATATAGAACACTATTTTGTTGATCAGAGACTATATAGAGGACAAGGTGTAATTTATCCCTTATATAGAACACTATTTTGTTGACCAGAGACTATATAGAGGACAAGGTGTAATTTATCCCTTATATAGAACACTATTTTGTTGATCAGAGACTATATAGAGGACAAGGTGTAATTTATCCCTTATATAGAACACTATTTTGTTGACCAGAGACTATATAGAGGACAAGGTGTAATTTATCCCTTATATAGAACACTATTTTGTTGATCAGAGACTATATAGAGGACAAGGTGTAATTTATCCCTTATATAGAACACTATTTTGTTGATCAGAGACTATATAGAGGACAAGGTGTAATTTATCCCTTATATAGAACACTATTTTGTTGACCAGAGACTATATAGAGGACAAGGTGTAATTTATCCCCCATATAGAACACTATTTTGTTGACCAGAGACTTTAAAGAGGACAAGGTGCCATTCGGAATTCATCCTCGGCATCGGGCGTCTCAGTCTCCCAAACGCTGACTTCCCTTTTACAGTGAATGACAGGGGAAGTGGACGATTGAACTGTCACACTGTCTCTGTCTACACCCCTTCCTGTCTGCGGCGTCTAGTCACTTCAAAACTCTGAGACCGCATTCATCTTTATGTACATATTCTTCATCCCTTTACACTTGAGTGTGTGTATAAGGTAGTTGTTGTTGGAATTGTTAGGTTAGATTACTCGTTGGTTATTACTGCATTGTCGGAACTAGAAGCACAAGCATTTCGCTGCACTCGCATTAACATCTGCTAACCATGTGTATGTGACAAATAACATTTGATTTGATTTGGTTGTGTAGTTTGTGCTGTTGTGTTGTTTGAGCTGTGACTGTTGTGTTGTTTGAGCTGTGACTGTTGTCTTGTTTGAGCTGTGGCTGTTGTGTTGTTTGAGCTGTGACTGTTGTCTTGGTTGTGTTGTTTGAGCTGTGACTGTTGTCTTGTTTGAGCTGTGACTGTTGTGTTGTTTGAGCTGTGACTGTTGTGTTGTTTGAGCTGTGACTGTTGTGTTGTTTGAGCTGTGGCTGTTGTGTTGTTTGAGCTGTGACTGTTGTGTTGTTTGAGCTGTGACTGTTGTGTTGTTTGAGCTGTGACTGTGGTCTTGTTTGAGCTTTGACTGTTGTGTTGTTTGAGCTGTGACTGTTGTGTTGTTTGAGCTGTGACTGTTGTGTTGTTATAGCTGTGGCTGTTGTGTTGTTATAGCTGTGACTGTTGTGTTGTTTGAGCTGTGACTGTTGTCTTGTTTGAGCTGTGACTGTTGTCTTGGTTGTGTTGTTTGAGCTGTGACTGTTGTCTTGTTTGAGCTGTGACTGTTGTGTTGTTTGAGCTGTGACTGTTGTGTTGTTTGAGCTGTGGCTGTTGTGTTGTTTGAGCTGTGACTGTTGTGTTGTTTGAGCTGTGACTGTTGTGTTGTGTTGTTTGAGCTGTGACTGTGGTCTTGTTTGAGCGGTGACTTTTGTGTTGTTTGAGCTGTGGCTGTTGTGTTGTTTGAGCTGTGACTGTTGTGTTATTTGAGCTGTGACTGTTGTCTTGTTTGAGCTGTGACTGTTGTCTTGTTTGAGCTTTGGCTGTTGTGTTGTTTGAGCTGTGACTGTTGTGTTGTGTTGTTTGAGCTGTGACTGTTGTGTTGTTTGAGCTGTGGCTATTGTCTTGTTTGAGCTGTGACTGTTGTGTTGTTTGAGCTGTGGCTGTTGTCTTGTTTGAGCTGTGGCTGTTGTCTTGTTTGAGCTGTGACTGTTGTGTTGTTTTAGCTGTGGCTGTTGTCTTGTTTGAGCTGTGGCTGTTGTCTTGTTTGAGCTGTGACTGTTGTCTTGTTTGAGCTGTGGCTGTTGTGTTGTTTGAGCTGTGACTGTTGTGTTGTTTGAGCTGTGACTGTTGTCTTGTTTGAGCTGTGACTGTTGTCTTGTTTGAGCTGTGACTGTTGTGTTGTTTGAGCTGTGACTGTTGTGTTGTTTGAGCTGTGGCTGTTGTGTTGTTTGAGCTGTGACTGTTGTGTTGTTTGAGCTGTGGCTGTTGTGTTGTTTGAGCTGTGACTGTTGTGTTGTTTGAGCTGTGACTGTTGTGTTGTTTGAGCTGTGACTGTGGTCTTGTTTGAGCTGTGACTGTTGTGTTGTTTGAGCTGTGACTGTTGTGTTGTTTGAGCTGTGACTGTTGTGTTGTTATAGCTGTGGCTGTTGTGTTGTTATAGCTGTGACTGTTGTGTTGTTTGAGCTGTGACTGTTGTCTTGTTTGAGCTGTGACTGTTGTCTTGTTTGAGCTGTGACTGTTGTGTTGTTTGAGCTGTGACTGTTGTCTTGGTTGTGTTGTTTGAGCTGTGACTGTTGTCTTGTTTGAGCTGTGACTGTTGTGTTGTTTGAGCTGTGACTGTTGTGTTGTTTGAGCTGTGACTGTTGTGTTGTTTGAGCTGTGGCTGTTGTGTTGTTTGAGCTGTGACTGTTGTGTTGTTTGAGCTGTGACTGTTGTGTTGTTTGAGCTGTGACTGTGGTCTTGTTTGAGCTGTGACTGTTGTGTTGTTTGAGCTGTGACTGTTGTGTTGTTTGAGCTGTGACTGTTGTGTTGTTTGAGCTGTGGCTGTTGTGTTGTTTGAGCTGTGACTGTTGTGTTGTTTGAGCTGTGACTGTTGTGTTGTGTTGTTTGAGCTGTGGCTGTTGTCTTGTTTGAGCTGTGACTGTGGTCTTGTTTGAGCGGTGACTGTTGTGTTGTTTGAGCTGTGACTGTTGTGTTATTTGAGCTGTGACTGTTGTCTTGTTTGAGCTGTGACTGTTGTCTTGTTTGAGCTTTGGCTGTTGTGTTGTTTGAGCTGTGACTGTTGTGTTGTGTTGTTTGAGCTGTGACTGTTGTGTTGTTTGAGCTGTGGCTATTGTTTTGTTTGAGCTGTGACTGTTGTGTTGTTTGAGCTGTGGCTGTTGTCTTGTTTGAGCTGTGGCTGTTGTCTTGTTTGAGCTGTGACTGTTGTGTTGTTTGAGCTGTGGCTGTTGTCTTGTTTGAGCTGTGGCTGTTGTCTTGTTTGAGCTGTGACTGTTGTCTTGTTTGAGCTGTGGCTGTTGTGTTGTTTGAGCTGTGACTGTTGTGTTGTTTGAGCTGTGACTGTTGTCTTGTTTGAGCTGTGACTGTTGTCTTGTTTGAGCTGTGACTGTTGTGTTGTTTGAGCTGTGACTGTTGTGTTGTTTGAGCTGTGGCTGTTGTGTTGTTTGAGCTGTGACTGTTGTGTTGTTTGAGCTGTGACTGTTGTGTTGTCTGAGCTGTGGCTGTTGTGTTGTTTGAGCTGTGACTGTTGTGTTGTTATAGCTGTGGCTGTTGTGTTGTTTGAGCTGTGACTGTTGTGTTGTTATAGCTGTGGCTGTTGTGTTGTTTGAGCTGTGACTGTTGTGTTGTTTGAGCTGTGGCTATTGTCTTGTTTGAGCTGTGACTGTTGTGTTGTTTGAGCTGTGGCTGTTGTCTTGTTTGAGCTGTGGCTGTTGTCTTGTTTGAGCTGTGACTGTTGTCTTGTTTGAGCTGTGGCTGTTGTCTTGTTTGAGCTGTGACTGTTGTGTTGTTTGAGCTGTGACTGTTGTCTTGTTTGAGCTGTGACTGTTGTGTTGTTTGAGCTGTGGCTGTTGTCTTGTTTGAGCTGTGACTGTTGTCTTGTTTGAGCTGTGACTGTTGTGTTGTTTGAGCTGTGACTGTTGTGTTGTTTGAGCTGTGACTGTTGTCTTGTTTGAGCTGTGACTGTTGTCTTGTTTGAGCTGTGACTGTTGTGTTGTTTGAGCTGTGGCTGTTGTCTTGTTTGAGCTGTGACTGTTGTCTTGTTTGAGCTGTGACTGTTGTGTTGTTTGAGCTGTGACTGTTGTGTTGTTTGAGCTGTGACTGTTGTCTTGTTTGAGCTGTGACTGTTGTCTTGTTTGAGCTGTGACTGTTGTGTTGTTTGAGCTGTGACTGTTGTGTTGTTTGAGCTGTGGCTGTTGTGTTGTTTGAGCTGTGACTGTTGTGTTGTTTGATCTGTGACTGTTGTGTTGTCTGAGCTGTGGCTGTTGTGTTGTTTGAGCTGTGACTGTTGTGTTGTTATAGCTGTGGCTGTTGTGTTGTTTGAGCTGTGGCTGTTGTGTTGTTTGAGCTGTGACTGTTGTGTTGTTTGAGCTGTGACTGTTGTGTTGTTATAGCTGTGGCTGTTGTGTTGTTTGAGCTGTGACTGTTGTGTTGTTATAGCTGTGGCTGTTGTGTTGTTTGAGCTGTGACTGTTGTGTTGTTTGAGCTGTGACTGTTGTGTTGTTTGAGCTGTGACTGTTGTGTTGTTTGAGCTGTGACTGTTGTGTTGTTTGAGCTGTGACTGTTGTGTTGTTTGAGCTGTGACTGTTGTGTTGTTTGAGCTGTGGCTGTTGTGTTGTTTGAGCTGTGACTGTTGTGTTGTTTGAGCTGTGACTGTTGTGTTGTTTGAGCTGTGACTGTTGTGTTGTTTGAGCTGTGGCTGTTGTGTTGTTTGAGCTGTGACTGTTGTGTTGTTTGAGCTGTGGCTGTTGTGTTGTTTGAGCTGTGACTGTTGTGTTGTTTGAGCTGTGACTGTTGTGTTGTTTGAGCTGTGACTGTGGTCTTGGTTTCTGGACACTGATGAACGTCAGTAAGAGAAAACGAAGGCGTTGAAATAGTATGGGGGGGATATATTTGTCCTGTTACTCACAGGTGTGTAATGGTAAAGTGTTTATTCATATCCCAACTGCCCCCAGGACACCCACAGGGAGAGGGGTCACGGACAGGGACACCGTTGTCCAGCACCCATGGAGCACTGGGGTTAAGTGCCTTGCTCAAGGGCACAGCGTCAGATTTGGCATTTCTGTCAGCTCATATTATGTCTATATTCAGTGTTGTAATGATGTGGAAATAGTTAAAGTACAAAAAGGAAAATAAATCAACATAAATATGGGTTGTATTTACAATGGTGTTTGTTCTACACTGGTTTGCCCTTTTCTTGTAGCAAACAGTCACACGTCTTGCTGCTGTGATGTCACACTGTGGTATTTCACCCAGGAGATATCTTTATTTACCTAGGCAAGTCAGTTAAGAACACATTATTATTTTCAATGACGGCCTAGGAACAGTGGGTTAACTGGTCTAGGACCAGTAGGTTAACTGCCTTGTTCAGGGGCAGAACAACCTAGGAACAGTGGGTTAACTGGCCTAGGAACAGGGGAACAGTGGGTTAACTGGCCTAGGAACAGTGGGTTAACTGGCCTAGGAACAGTGGGTTAACTGGCCTAGGAACAGTGGGTTAACTGCCTTGTTCAGGGGGAAGAACGACAGATTATCAAAATTGGATTTGTTGTTTCTATCAAGAGAACATCCCTGGTCATTCCTACTGCCTCTGATCTGGAGGACTCACTAAACAGAGAACATCCCTGGTCATCCCTACAGCCTCTGATCTGGAGGACTCACTAAACAGAGAACATCCCTGGTCATTCCTATTGCCTCTGATCCGGAGGACTCACGAAACAGAGAACATCCCTGGTCATTTATACTGCCTCTGATCTGGAGGACTCACTAAACAGAGAACATCCCTGGTCATCCCTACTGCCTCTGATCTGACTGTCTCACTAAACAGAGAACATCCCTGGTCATCCCTACAGCCTCTGATCTGGAGGACTCACTAAACAGAGAACATCCCTGGTCATTCCTATTGCCTCTGATCCGGAGGACTCACTAAACAGAGAACATCCCTGGTCATTCCTATTGCCTCTGATCTGGAGGACTCACTAAACAGAGAACATCCCTGGTCATCCCTACTAGCCTCTGATCTGGAGGACTCACTAAACAGAGAACATCCCTGGTCATCCCTACTGCCTCTGATCTGGAGGACTCACTAAACAGAGAACATCCCTGGTCATTCCTATTGCCTCTGATCTGGAGGACTCACTAAACAGAGAACATCCCTGGTCATTCCTACTGCCTCTGATCTGGAGGACTCACTAAACAGAGAACATCCCTGGTCATTCCTATTGCCTCTGATCTGGAGGACTCACTAAACAGAGAACATCCCTGGTCATTCCTACTGCCTCTGATCTGGAGGACTCACTAAACAGAGAACATCCCTGGTCATCCCTACTGCCTCTGATCTGGAGGACTCACTAAACAGAGAACATCCCTGGTCATCCCTACTGCCTCTAATCTGTCAGACTCACTAAACAGAGAACATCCCTGGTCATTCCTACTGCCTCTGATCTGGCAGACTCACTAAACAGAGAACATCCCTGGTCATCCCTACTGCCTCTGATCTGTCAGACTCACTAAACAGAGAACATCCCTGGTCATTCCAACTGCCTCTGATCTGGAGGACTCACTTAACACAAATGCTTTGTTTGTAAATGATGTCTCAGTGTTGGAGTGTGTCCCTGGCTATCTGTAAATGATGTCTGAGTGTTGGAGTGTGACCCTGTCTATCTGTAAATGATGTCTCAGTGTTGGAGTGTGCCCCTGGCTATCTGTAAATGATGTCTGAGTGTTGGAGTGTGACCCTGTCTATCTGTAAATGATGTCTCAGTGTTGGAGTGTGCCCCTGGCTATCTGTAAATGATGTCTGAGTGTTGGAGTGTGCCCCTGGATATCTGTAAATTAAAACAAACTAGAAAACAGTGCCATCTGGTTTGCTTAATATAAGCAATTTGAATGGATTTATACTTCTACTTTTTACTTTTGATAGTAAAGCATATTTCTATCCAAATACTTTTCGACTTTTACTCAAGTCGTATTTTACTGGGGGACTTTCACTTTTACTTGAGTCATTTTCTATTAAAGTAGCTTTACTTTTACTACAGTATGATGATTGAGTACCTTTTCCACCACGGCAGAAACACAGAGATAATGTGACCCTTCTCTACCACACCCACAGAAACACAGAGATAATGTGACCCTTCTCTACCACACCCACAGAAACACAGAGATAATGTGACCCTTCTCTACCACACCCACAGAAACACAGAGATAATGTGACCCTTCTCTACCACACCCACAGAAACACAGAGATAATGTGACCCTTCTCTACCACACCCACAGAAACACAGAGATAATGTGACCCTTCTCTACCACACCCACAGAAACACAGAGATAATGTGACCCTTCTCTACCACACCCACAGAAACACAGAGATAATGTGACCCTTCTCTACCACACCCACAGAAACACAGAGATAATGTGACCCTTCTCTACCACACCCACAGAAACACAGAGATAATGTGACCCTTCTCTACCACACCCACAGAAACACAGAGATAATGTGACCCTTCTCTACCACACCCACAGAAACACAGAGATAAGGTGACCCTTCTCTACCACACCCACAGAAACACAGAGATAATGTGACCCTTCTCTACCACACCCACAGAAACACAGAGATAAGGTGACCCTTCTCTACCACACCCACAGAAACACAGAGATAATGTGACCCTTCTCTACCACACCCACAGAAACACAGAGATAATGTGACCCTTCTCTACCACACCCACAGAAACACAGAGATAATGTGACCCTTCTCTACCACACCCACAGAAACACAGAGATAATGTGACCCTTCTCTACCACACCCACAGAAACACAGAGATAAGGTGACCCTTCTCTACCACACCCACAGAAACACAGAGATAAGGTGACCCTTCTCTACCACACCCACAGAAACACAGGGATAAGGCGATCCTTCTCTACCACACCCACAGAAACACAGAGATAATGTGACCCTTCTCTACCACACCCACAGAAACACAGAGATAAGGTGACCCTTCTCTACCACACCCACAGAAACACAGGGATAAGGTGATCCTTCTCTACCACACCCACAGAAACACAGAGATAATGTGACCCTTCTCTACCACACCCACAGAGATAAGGTGACCCTTCTCTACCACACCCACAGAAACACAGAGATAAGGTGACCCTTCTCTACCACACCCACAGAAACACAGAGATAATGTGACCCTTCTCTACCACACCCACAGAAACACAGGGATAAGGTGATCCTTCTCTACCACACCCACAGAAACACAGAGATAAGGTGACCCTTCTCTACCACACCCACAGAAACACAGGGATAAGGTGATCCTTCTCTACCACACCCACAGAAACACAGAGATAAGGTGACCCTTCTCTACCACACCCACAGAAACACAGGGATAAGGCGATCCTTCTCTACCACACCCACAGAAACACAGAGATAAGGTGACCCTTCTCTACCACACCCACAGAAACACAGGGATAAGGTGACCCTGTCTACCACACCCAGAGAAAAGGATCCAAGAGAAAGTCACAGCTCAAACAAGACACCCATAGGGAGCGAGGTCACGGTCAGGGACACCATTGTCCAGCACCCATGGAGCACTGGGGTTAAGTGCTTGCTCAAAGGCACAGTGACAGATTTGCCATTTTGTCAGCTCCGGGATTGGAACCGTCACCCTTTTGGGTTATTGGCCCAACGCTCTAACCTCAAGGTTATTTGTCTTTCCCAGAGTGTTGTTTTCAATAACAGACAGGCCCAGGTTGGTGCAAGTTTCTCCACACGTCCAGAAGCTCCTGAGGAGTGTTGAGGATGGTCGTGATAACAGCCATGTAGTGACAGCGGTCCTGGGCTCCTGCATACCCCTGAAAAAGGTTTCCACTGGGGGGGGTCAGTTGGCCGGATGCCCAGGTGTCTCACACAGTCCCAGATACACATCCTCTATGTAGACGGCTTTAACATGCCTGGACGCCTCCACCAGCTTCCTGAGGAGGTCTAAGGTGAAGACATAGCCCAGGCCCAGAGCATAAGGTGGATATACTGGTTCAGGAAACACCTCCTTTGGAAGGTACCATTTGGACCTCGGGTCCCGGAGAACTGCGGCGCTACTTTCCACCATTCCAGTCTGGTAGTTCTGCGTTGGAGCGTGAAGCAGCATGTTGACCAAGGTGTTCACGTTGAGGAACATGTCTGAGTCGATCTTCATGGCGTAGGAGGCGTTGGGGCAGCGAGAGCTCAGCCACTCCATCATCACCATGGTCTTGATGGTCAGGTTTTTGTAGCTGTCTATGAAGTCGCTCTGCAGCAGATCCTGGTGCTCTTTGCTCTCCTGCAGCACCTTCTCCTGGAGCTGCTCTGTCTCCTCTCCACTGGGCAGTCCCAGCAGGAAGAACAGACGGACCTCTCTGCCCAGTACCTGCCTCTCACTGCCCCAAGTCCTGCGGACGGCCTCACGGGCGTCCCTGTTATAGGGCGCCACTGGCACCATCAGAACCAGGAAGGGGTTCTGCTCCCGGCATTTCTTTGGCTCATCCAGGATGAAGATGTACTCTGATGGGTATTCTACATGGTACGGTCCTGGGGACACATACGGAGGAGGAGTGGCCAGTCCAGTGGTCGGTGTTATTGATGGCCAGTCCTGAATGGATATTGTGTCCAGGTAATCTTCTTATTCAGCTTGTGGTTCAACGTCAACATACATTGTAGGTGTGTCCTTGTTGTCTGGAGTTTCAGAGTCCACATAATATGTTGATTCATCGTTAGTGGTTGAACTGATGCTCTCGGAGGACAAGTCTTCTCCTTTTGAAGGGTCTGAGCTAGAACGGGGGTAGGTGGTTTGGGTTGTTGGGATATTCCAGAACGGTATAGTATATGACCCTCAGCGACACCAGTACCAGGAAGATCTTGGTGCACGTCCCCCAGTGACTGATCATTACATCGGGATCTTTGTCACTAGAAAAAAATAATAATGGAGGTCAATCGTAACAAACCAAAAACAAGCTGGTTGCTGATAATGGGCCTCTGTACGCCTCTGTAGATATTCCATTAAAAATCAGCCGTTTCCAGCTACAATAGTCATTTACAACATTAACAATGTCTACACTGTATTTCAGATCAATTTGACGCTATTTTAATGGACAAAAATACGTGCTTTTCTTTCAAAAACAAGGACATTTCTAAGTGACCCCAAACTTTTGAACGGGTAGCGTTTGTCTCAAGTGAAGCCTTGTGAAATGATCAAGCGTTTCGTACACCGAGGTGTCAGATACAGACAGGGGTTTGTGGCGAGTCACTGTTGCGTAGCTCCTGTAGGCCATGTCGTGTCAGGAAGGTTTCGCTTTTTACAAGCCATCTAGTTTCAGTCCTGTTCCTTTGGCAAAAATCTTTACATTTCCGTATTAGTTTAAAACAAGTTGACATCAAGATAGTGATGTTACAAAGTTTAGAAATAGCTTTGAGAAATTATACAGCAAAAGTGTATGTATTTATGTAGACCACAGCTGCCGGTTACTGTAGGAAGTGTCTAACTTGTTCTGTCCTGTTTTTATCTTGCCTGACTGTGTACAGTTCAGTTCCTGCTTATATTTTTGTATTTATTTGATTTCACCTTTATTTAACCAGGTAGACCAGATCACCTTTATTTAACCAGGTAGACCAGGTCACCTTTATTTAACCAGGTAGACCAGATCACCTTTATTTAACCAGGTAGACCAGGTCACCTTTATTTAACCAGGTAGACCAGATCACCTTTATTTAACCAGGTAGACCAGATCACCTTTATTTAACCAGGTAGACCAGATCACCTTTATTTAACCAGGTAGACCAGATCACCTTCATTTAACCAGGTAGGCTAGTTGAGAACAAGTTCTCATTTACAACTGCGACCTGGCCAAGATAAAGCAAAGCAGTGCGACACAAACAACACAGAGTTACACATGGAGTAAACAAACATGCAGTCAATTATACAATAGAGAAAGTCTATATACAGTGTGTGCATATGAGGTAGGATAAGGGCGGTGAGGCAATAAATAGGCCATAGTGGCAAAATAATTACAGTATGGCAAATTAAACATTGGGGTGATAGATGTGCAGAAGATGAGTGTGCAAGTAGTGATACTGGGGTGCAAAGGAGCAAAATAAATCAAATAAATAACAATATGGGGATGAGGTAGTTGGATGGGCTATTTACAGATTGGTTATGTACATGTGCAGTGATCTGTGAGCTGCTCTGACAGCTGGTGCTGAAAGTTAGTGAGGGAGGTAAGAGTCTCCAGCTTCAGTGATTTTTGCAATTCGTTCCAGTCATTGGCAGCAGAGAACTGGAAGGAAAGGTGGCCAACGGAGGAGTTGGCTTTAGGGGTGAACAGTGAAGTTTACCTGCTGGAGTACGTGCTGCAGGTGGGTGCTGCTATGGTGACCAGTGAGCTGAGATAAGGCGGGGCTTTACCTAGCAGAGACTTATAGATGACCTGGAGCCAGTGGGTTAGGCGACGGATATGAAGCGAGGGCCAGCCAACGAGAGCATACAGGTCGCAGTGGTGGGTAGTATATGGGGCTTTGGTGACAAAACGGATGGCACTGTGATAGACTGTATCCAATTTGCTGAGTAGAGTGTTGGAGGCTAATTTGTAAATGACATCGCTGAAGTCGAGGATCGGTAGGATAGTCAGTTTTATGAGGGTATGTTTGGCAGCATGAGTGAAGGATGCTT
>NC_092172.1:46855590-46860590 GCF_045791955.1 Oncorhynchus clarkii lewisi | reverse complement strand
CTGGATGAGGGGACTGAGGCTTCAGTGTGTTAGTAGAACAGGTAAGTGAACTCAGCCCCAGGACCAGCTGGATGAGGGGACTGAGGCTTCAGTGTGTTAGTAGAACAGGTTTGTGAACTCAGCCCCAGGACCAGCTGGATGAGGGGACTGAGGCTTCAGTGTGTTAGTAGAACAGGTTTGTGAACGTAGCCCCAGGACCAGCTGGATGAGGGGACTGAGGCTTCAGTGTGTTAGTAGAACAGGTTAGTGAACTCAGCCCCAGGACCAGCTGGATGAGGGGACTGAGGCTTCAGTGTGTTAGTAGAACAGGTTTGTGAATTCAGCCCCAGGACCAGCTGGATGAGGGGACTGAGGCTTCAGCGTGTTAGTAGAACAGGTTTGTGAACTCAGCCCCAGGACCAGCTGGATGAGGGGACTGAGGCTTCAGTGTGTTAGTAGAACAGGTTTGTGAACTCAGCCCCAGGACCAGCTGGATGAGGGGACTGAGACTTCAGTGTGTTAGTAGAACAGGTTAGTGAACTCAGCCCCAGGACCAGCTGGATGAGGGGACTGAGGCTTCAGTGTGTTAGTAGAACAGGTTTGTGCATTCAGCCCCAGGACCAGCTGGATGAGGGGACTGAGGCTTCAGTGTGTTAGTAGAACAGGTCAGTGAACTCAGCCCCAGGACCAGCTGGATGAGGGGACTGAGGCTTCAGTGTGTTAGTAGAACAGGTTTGTGAACTCAGCCCCAGGACCAGCTGGATGAGGGGACTGAGGCTTCAGTGTGTTAGTAGAACAGGTTTGTGAACTCAGCCCCAGGACCAGCTGGATGAGGGGACTCTTTTCTTTGCTCAGCTCTTGGCATTGCAGGACTTGGTAATAATATGGGTGGGTGGGTCCCTGTATTTTCGATGTTTCCAATACTCAATTGCTCTTTTTTAAAGTTTTTATTATTAGTGGATATTGGCCTAATTCTGCCCTGCATGCATTGTTTGTAGTTTTCCTCTGGACATGTAGGAGAATCTTACAGAACTCTGCATGCAGGGTTTCAATTGGGTGTTTGTCCCATTTGGTGAAATCTTGTTTTGCAAGTGGACCCCACACCTCGCTGCCATGAAGTGCAATTGGTTCAATGACACATTCAATTTGTTATAGCCAAAGTTTCATAGGTATTTCAATTTGAATTGGCTTTTTAATGGCGTAGAATGCCCTGCGTGCTTTCTCTCTCAGCTCATTCACTGCATCATTAAGGTGTCCAGTTGAGCTTATTTTTTAAACCTAAGTAATTGTAGTGTGTGCAGTACTCTATATACACTGTTCAAAAAAATAAAGGGAACACTAAAATAACACATCCTAGATCTGAATTAATGAAATATTCTTATTAAATACTTTTTTCTTTACATAGTTGAATGTGTTGACAACAAAATCACACAAAAATTATCAATGGAAATCAAATGTATCAACCCATGGAGGTCTGGATTTGGAATCAGACTCAAAATTAAAGTGGAAAACCACACTACAGGCTGATCCAACTTTGATGTAATGTCCTTAAAACAAGTCAAAATGAGGCTCAGTAGTGTGTGTGGCCTCCACGTGCCTGTATGACCTCCCTGCAATGCCTGGGCATGCTCCTGATGAGGTGGCGGATGGTCTCCTGAGGGATCTCCTCCCAGACCTGGACTAAAGCATCTGCCAACTCCTGGACAGTCTGTGGTGGATGGAGCGAGACATGATGTCCCAGATGTGCTCAATTGGATTCAGGTCTGTGGAACGGGCGGACCAGTCCATAGCATCAATGCCTTCCTCTTGCAGGAACTGCTGACACACTCCAGCCACATGAGGTCTAGCATTGTCTTGCATTAGGAGGAACCCAGGGCCAGCATATGGTCTCACAAGGGGTCTGAGGAGCTCATCTCGTTACCTAATGGCAGTCAGGCTACCTCTGGCGACTTTGGCCCCCCAAAGAAATGCCACCCCACACCATGACTGACCCACCGCCAAACCGGTCATGCTGGAGGATGTTGCAGGCAGCAGAACGTTCTCCACGGCGTCTCCAGACTCTGTCACGTCTGTCACATGTGCTCAGTGTGAACCTGCTTTCATCTGTGAAGAGCACAGGGCGCCAGTGGCGAATTTGCCAATCTTGGTGTTCTCTGGCAAATGCCAAACGTCCTGCACGGTGTTGGGCTGTATAAGCACAACCCCCACCCGTGGACGTCGGGCCCTCATACCACCCTCATGGAGTCTGTTTCTGACCGTTTGAGCAGACACATGCACATTTGTGGCCTGCTGGAGGTCATTTTGCCCAAATGTTGGAGTAGAGAGCTTCACTGTCCAAATAAACATGTAGGGAGTGTATGTCACAGTCACAAAGAGAATAGTTGCTGTTAGACATACCGTTATACTCTCAACGTTTCAAAAGGGTGAATTCAGATCCATTTGTTATCATTCTCAGACAATCCTTACCTCTGTTTGTATCCTCACTCAACCTCCCAGCCAGCGGTTATCTCCCATTAGCATCTGTAATCACAGACAGACTTCAGACTGAGATACAGACCAACTGAGATCACACTTCAAACTCACAGACACATCCCTAGAGTGACTGACACATCCTAGGAGTGACTGACACATCCTTAGAGTGACTGACACATCCTAGGAGTGACTGACACATCCTTAGAGTGACTGACACATCCTTAGAGTGACTGACACATCCTAGGAGTGACTGACACATCCTTAGAGTGACTGACACATCCTAGGAGTGACTGACACATCCTTAGAGTGACTGACATCCTTAGAGTGACTGACACATCCTAGGAGTGACTGATACATCCTTAGAGTGACTGACACATCCTAGGAGTGACTGACTCATTCTTAGAGTGACTGACACATCCTTAGAGTGACTGACACATTCTTAGAGTGACTGACACATCCTTAGAGTGACTGACACATCCTAGGAGTGACTGACACATCCTTAGAGTGACTGACATCCTTAGAGTGACTGACACATCCTAGGAGTGACTGACACATTCTTAGAGTGACTGACACATCCTAGGAGTGACTGACACATCCTTAGAGTGACTGACACATTCTTAGAGTGACTGACACATCCTAGGAGTGGCTGACACATCCTTAGAGTGACTGACACATCCTTATAGTGACAGACAAATCCTAGAAGTGACTGACACATTCTTAGAGTGACTGACACATTCTTAGAGTGACTGACACATTCTTAGAGTGACTGACACATCCTAGGAGTGACTGACACATCCTAGGAGTGGCTGACACATCCTAGGAGTGACTGACACATTCTTAGAGTGACTGACACATTCTTAGAGTGACTGACACATCCTTATAGTGACTGACACATTCTTAGAGTGACTGACACATCTTTAGAGTGACTGACACATCTTTGGATCTTTATTCCCTATATAGTGGTACTACTATAGACCAGAGCCCTATTCCCTATACAGTGGTACAACTATAGACCAGGGCCCTATTCCCTATAGAGTGGTACTACTACAGACTAGAGCCATATTCCCTATATAGTGGTACTACTATAGACCAGAGTCCTATTCCCTATAGAGTGGTACTACTATAGACTAGAGCCCTATTCCCTATAGAGTGGCACTACTATAGACCAGAGCCCTATTCCCTATATAGTGGTACTACTATAGACCAGAGCCCTATTCCCTATATAGTGGTACTACTATAGACCAGAGCCCTATTCCCTATATAGTGGTAATACTATAGACCAGAGCCCTATTCCCTATATAGTGGTACTACTATAGACCAGAGCCCTATTCCCTATATAGTGGTACTACTATAGACCAGAGCCCTATTCCATATATAGTGGTACTACTATAGACCAGAGGCCTATTCCCTATATAGTGGTACTACTATAGACCAGAGCCCTATTCCCTATATAGTGGTACTACTATAGACCAGAGCGTTAAGCTGAGGAGTAAAAGCCCAACGAGACTCTGTTGTCCCCATCAACTGATGTAACCAGGGTTTTCTCAGTATCGGACTTCTCATTTCACTGCAATTGTCAGTTGGCTGGTATTTATGTTCCTTACCCCTGACCCCTGACCCCTCATCCCTGGTCTGGTAGAGCTGAAGTCTGTGCAGGCTTTTGTTTCAGCCTAGCTGGAACCAACCATCAACACATCATTCAGCTGAATATGATACATTAGTGCAGGGCTGGACTAAAACACTGTATTCTGTATAATGAACCAACCATCAACACATCATTCAGCTGAATATGATACATTAGTGCAGGGCTGGACAAAAACCCTGTATTCTGTATAATGAACCAACCATCAACACATTATTTAGCTGAATATGATACATTAGTGCAGGGCTGGACTAAAACCCTGTATTCTGTATAATGAACCAACCATCAACACATCATTCAGCTGAATATGATACATTAGTGCAGGGCTGGACTAAAACCCTGTATTCTGTATAACGAACCAACCATCAACACATCATTTAGCTGAATATGATACATTAGTGCAGGGCTGGACTAAAACACCGTATTCTGTATAATGAACCAACCATCAACACATCATTCAGCTGAATATGATACATTAGTGCAGGGCTGGACTAAAACTCTGTATTCTGTATAATGAACCAACCATCAACACATTATTTAGCTGAATATGATACATTAGTGCAGGGCTGGACTAAAACCCTGTATTCTGTATAATGAGCCAACCATCAACACATTATTTAGCTGAATATGATACATTAGTGCAGGGCTGGACTAAAACCCTGTATTCTGTATAATGAACCAACCATCAACACATCATTTAGCTGAATATGATACATTAGTGCAGGACTGGACTAAAACCCTGTATTCTGTATAATGAACCAACCATCAACACATTATTTAGCTGAATATGATACATTAGTGCAGGGCTGGACTAAAACCCTGTATTCTGTATAATGAACCAACCATCAACACATCATTTAGCTGAATATGATACATTAGTGCAGGGCTGGACTAAAACCCTGTATTC
>NC_092172.1:46718090-46853090 GCF_045791955.1 Oncorhynchus clarkii lewisi | reverse complement strand
GACAGAGACAGACGGAGAGAGAGAGAGAGAGAGAGAGAGAGAGAGAGAGACAGACGGAGAGGGAGAGAGAGAGAGACTGTCTGTCTGTCTGTCTGTCTGTCTGTCTGTCTGTCTGTCTCTCTCTCTCGGTCTCAATTCATTTCAAGGGGCTGTATTGGCAGGGGAAACATGTGTTAACATTGCCAAAGCAAGTGAGGTAGATAGATGTGGTCAAAACGGTGATACATTGAGCAGTAGGTTAGGAAGTGCAGCTCAGTTTCCACCTCATTTTGTGGGCAGTGAGCACATAGCCTGTTTTCTCTTGAGAGCCATGTCTCCCTACGGCGGCCTTTCTCAATAGCAAGGCTATACTCACCGAGTCTGTACATAGTCAAAGCTTTCCTTAAGATTGGGTCAGTCACAGTGGTCAGGCATTCTGCCGCTGTGTACTCTCTGTGAAGGGCCAAATATCATTCCAGTTTGCTCTGGGTTTTTTTGTTAATTCTTTCCAACGTGTCAAGTAATTATCTTTTTGTTTTCTCATGATTTGGTTGGGTCTAATTGTGTTGATGTCCTGGGTCTCTGTAGGGTGTGTTTGTGTTTGTGAACAGAGCCCCAGGACCAGCTTTCTTAGGGGACTCTTCTCCAGGTCTCTCTTCTGTCTCTCCCTCTGTCTCTCCCTCTATCTGTCCGTCTGTCTCTCTCTCTGTCTCTCTCTCTGTGTCTTTCTGTGTCTCTCTGTGTCTCTCTCAATTCTTTATTGACGTGACAATGTACACTACCGTTAAAGAGTTTGGGGTCACTTAGAAATGTCCTTGTTTTTGAAAGAAAAGCACATATTTTTGTCCATGAAAATAGCATCAAATTGATCAGAAATACAGTATAGACATTGTTAATGTTGTAAATTACTTTTGTAGCTGGAAACGAAATATCTACATAGGCGTACAGAGGCCCATTATCAGCAACCATCACTCCTGTGTTAGCTAATCCAAGTTTATCATTTTAAAAGGCTGGCCCTAACCAGAATAGAAAGAGGAGTAGGAGGCCCCAGTGCACAACTGAACAAGAGGACAAGTACATTAGAGTGTCTAGTTTGAGAAACAGACGCCTCACAAGTCCTCAACTGGCAGCTTCATTAAATAGTACCTGCAAAACACCAGTCTCAACGTCAACAGTGAAGAGGTGACTCCGGGATACTGGCCTTCTAGGCAGAGTTCCCCTGTCCAGTCTCAACGTCAACAGTGAAGAGGCGACTCCGTGATGCTGGCCTTCTAGGCAGAGTTCCTCTGTCCAGTCTCAACGTCAACAGTGAAGAGGCGACTCCGTGATGCTGGCCTTCTAGACAGAGTTCCTCTGTCCAGTCTCAACGTCAACAGTGAAGAGGCGACTCCGGGATGCTGGCCTTCTAGACAGAGTTCCTCTGTCCAGTCTCAACGTCAACAGTGAAGAGGTGACTCCGGGATGCTGGCCTTCTAGACAGAGTTCCTCTGTCCAGTCTCAACGTCAACAGTGAAGAGGTGACTCCGGGATGCTGGCCTTCTAGGCAGAGTTACAAAGAAAAGCCATATCTCAGACTGGCCAATAAAAATAAAATATCATGATGGGTAAAAGAACACAGACACTGGACAGAGGAACTCTACCTAGAAGGCCAGCATTCTGGAGTCGTCTCTTCACTGATGATGTTAAGACTGGTGTTTCGCGGGTACTTTGTCAAGGGTTTTCTAAGGTCAAATATCTAGCCACGGTGTACTGTTGATTTTGGGCCAGGTAGCACTGTTTTTTACTTTGTGTTTGTGTTTCCCAATAAGCAGTGTAGTTTCGTTTTGACTGTGTTTTATTTTGGTTTATTCTGATTGATTGGATGTTCTGGTCCTGAGGCTTCAGTGCGTTAGTAGAACATGTTTGTGAACTCAGCCCCAGGACCAGCTGGATGAGGGGACTGAGGCTTCAGTGTGTTAGTAGAACAGGTTTGTGAACTTAGCCCCAGGATCAGCTGGATGAGGGGACTGAGGCTTCAGTGTGTTAGTAGAACAGGTTTGTGAACGTAGCCCCAGGACCAGCTGGATTAGGGGACTGAGGCTTCAGTGTGTTAGTAGAACAGGTTTGTGAACTCAGCCCCAGGACCAGCTGGATGAGGGGACTGAGGCTTCAGTGTGTTAGTAGAACAGGTTTGTGAACTCAGCCCCAGGACGAGCTGGATGAGGGGACTGAGGCTTCAGTGTGTTAGTAGAACAGGTTTGTGAACTCAGCCCCAGGATCAGCTGGATGAGGGGACTGAGGCTTCAGTGTGTTAGTAGAACAGGTTTGTGAACTCAGCCCCAGGATCAGCTGGATGAGGGGACTGAGGCTTCAGTGCGTTAGTAGAACAGGTTTGTGAACTCAGCCCCAGGATCAGCTGGATGAGGGGACTGAGGCTTCAGTGTGTTAGTAGAACAGGTTTGTGAACGTAGCCCCAGGACCAGCTGGATGAGGGGACTGAGGCTTCAGTGTGTTAGTAGAACAGGTTTGTGAACTCAGCCCCAGGATCAGCTGGATGAGGGGACTGAGGCTTCAGTGTGTTAGTAGAACAGGTTTGTGAACTCAGCCCCAGGACCAGCTGGATGAGGGGACTGAGGCTTCAGTGTGTTAGTAGAACAGGTTTGTGAACTCAGCCCCAGGACCAGCTGGATGAGGGGACTGAGGCTTCAGTGTGTTAGTAGAACAGGTTTGTGAACTCAGCCCCAGGACCAGCTGGATCAGGGGACTGAGGCTTCAGTGTGTTAGTAGAACACGTTTGTGAACTCAACCCCAGGACCAGCTGGATGAGGGGACTGAGGCTTCAGGATGTTAGTAGAACAGGTTTGTGAACTCAGCCCCAGGACCAGCTGGATGAGGGGACTGAGGCTTCAGGATGTTAGTAGAACAGGTTTGTGAACTCAGCCCCAGGACCAGCTGGATGAGGGGACTGAGGCTTCAGTGTGTTAGTAGAACAGGTTTGTGAACTCAGCCCCAGGACCAGCTGGATGAGGGGACTCTTTTCTTTGCTCAGCTCTTGATATTGCAGGGCTTGGTAATGATATGGGTGGGTGGGTCCCTGTATTTTCGATGTTTCCAAAACTCAATTGCTCTTTTTTGAGTTTTTATTATTAGTGGATATTGGCCTAATTCTGCCCTGCGTGTATTGTTTGTAGTTTTCCTCTGGACATGTAGGAGAATCTTACAGAATTTTGCATTCAGTGTTTCAATGGGGTGTTTATCCCATTGGGTGAAATCTTGTTTTGCAAGTGGACCCCACACCTCGCTGCCATAAAGTGCAATTGGTTGAATGAATCTTTCAATTTGTTTTAGTCAAAGTTTAATAGGTATTTCAATTTTAATTATTTTTTTAAGGGTGTAGAATGCCCTGCGTGCTTTCTCTCTCAGTTCATTCACTGCCTCATTAAGGTGTCCAGTTTTAACTTTAGTAATTGTAGTGTGTGCAGTACTCTATACTCTATAAATCATTATTTACTGTCAGGGCCCAGGTCTGGCAGTACTGCTCTAGCAGGTCCAGGCTCTGCTGTAGGCCATGTGCTGTGGGTGACAGCAGGCATAGGTCATCTGCGAAAAGCAGGCATTTAACCTCTGAATTGTGGAGACTAACACCAGGGGCTGAGGATTTTTCTAGAATATTACCAATTTGTTGATGTAACTATTGAAGGGTGCAGGGCTCAGATTGCAACCCTGGCGAAGGCCCCGCCCCTGGTTAAATACTTCTGTTATTTTCTTGCCAATTTTGATGCTGCACATACTGCCAGTATACATTGATTTAATTATGTCATATGTTTTACCCCCTACACCACTTTCAATAACTTTGTAGAACAGTCCTGTATGTCAAATAGAATCAAATGCTTTTTTGGAAGTCGATAAAGCAAGCGTATATTTTGGTATTATTTTGGTGGACATGTTTATCTATCAGGGTGTGTAGGGTGTAAATATGATCAGTCGTGCGATGTTTTGGTATAAATCCAATTAGGCTTTTAGCTCAAGACATTGTGCTTGTTAAGGAAGTTAAGAACTCTTACATCCAGAAAACCTTCCCCAGGTTTCTGTTCACACAAATGCCTCTGTAATTGTTAGTGTCAAATCTGTCTCTGTTCTTAAATAATGGGGTTATGAGTCCCTGATTCCAGATGTTAGGGAAAGGACCTACACCCAGGATCAAATTAAACAGTTTTATAGCCAATTGCAATTTTGTGCAAGTGAATTTAAGCATCTCATTTAGGATGTCATCAGATGTTTAGTGTACAGCATACTTAAAAAAATATATATATATTTGAGGCCCTGAAGTTTCTTATATTATTTATTCAATTAGTGTCAGCTGCTTGCTGTTGTACTGTGAATTTGTTTGGTTCTGAGTGTACGTTTATAGAGTTTTAAAGTCTCACAGTAATGAAGGCGTAATTCACCATTATTTGAGTCTCTGTGCTTTATGGTTCTGAGTGTACGTTTATAGAGTTTTAAAGTCTCACAGTAATGAAGGCGTAATTCACCATTATTTGGGTCTCTGTGCTTTTGGTTGGAAAGTGTTCTAAGTTTTTTTCCTTATAATTTTACAATCTGCATCAAACCTGTCGTCATCTGTGATCTTTTTTTGGTTGTTTTTTAACAATTTCAGTTGTGCTTCTTTTGCTAAACGTTGGTATAAATGTTTTGGATCTGAGCTCCTAGCGGCTCTCTTTTATTTTCAAGTTTCTATTCCGCTAGCCAGCACCTCGTCTTAATAGGTGTTCTACTCCTCTAGCCAGCACCTCGTCTTAATAGGTGTTCTACTCCGCTAGCCAGCACCTCGTCTTAATAGGTGTTCTACTCCGCTAGCCAGCACCTCGTCTAAATAGGTGTTCTACTCCGCTAGCCAGCACCTCGTCTTAATAGGTGTTCTACTCCGCTAGCCAGCACCTTGTCTTAATAGGTGTTCTACTCCGCTAGCCAGCACCTCGTCTTAATAGGTGTTCTACTCCTCTAGCCAGCACCTCGTCTAAATAGGTGTTCTACTCCGCTAGCCAGCACCTTGTCTTAATAGGTGTTCTACTCCGCTAGCCAGCACCTCGTCTAAATAGGTGTTCTACTCCGCTAGCCAGCACCTTGTCTTAATAGGTGTTCTACTCCGCTAGCCAGCACCTCGTCTTAATAGGTGTGCGTTTCTTTTTCTTCTAGATCCTTCTTTTGCGGTTCGCCTGAATATATAGTTTATGTTTTTACCCTCTAGATTGATGCCTTCTTCACTGTGAGTGACTGTGGTATCCTGAAAGTTATCTAAGAATGTGTAACGATCTTCTTCATCTGAGGAACAGGAAAGATCGGACCAAAACACAGCGTGGTAAGTGTCCATGTTAATTTAATAGAACTGAACACGAAATACAAAATACAAAACAACAAAAATTGAAACAGTCCTGAAAGGTGACAAAACAGGAAACAACTACCCACAAACACCAGGTGGGAAAAAGGCTACCTAAGTATGGTTCTCAATTAGAGACAACGATAGACAGCTGCCTCTGATTGGGAACCATAACAGGCCAAACACATAGGAAACATAGAAAAAACACATAGAATGCCCACCCCAACTCACGCCCTGACCAACCAAAATAGAGACATAAAAAAGGAACTAAGGTCAGTGCATGACAGTGTTGGATATTTTGGTTACTATTTTGGTTACTTTCTGGTATTCTTCTGTGCTGTTTTGGGCCCATCTGTATGAATGTCTGATGTTGTACAGCTTACTGGGCTGTGAATGTCTGATGTTGTACAGCCTACTGGGCTGTGATGTTGTACAGCTTACTGGGCTGTGAATGTGTGATGTTCTACAGCCTACTTGGCTGTGATGTTGTACAGCTTACTGGGCTGTGAATGTCTGATGTTGTACAGCTGACTGGGCTGTGAATGTCTGGTTGTTTCCATGTCTGTTCTTTTGAGGAACAACGTAATTTGGCTGTGATCAGACAGTGGTGTTAGTGGCTTGACCATGAATGAGCTGAGAGAGAAAGGGTCAATGTCTGTAATCATATAGTCAGTCTACTGTGCTGTGGCCAAGAGGTGAGCAGTAGGTGAATCTCCCCAAAGAGTCCCCCCCCTGTAACTTACCATTGACAAAGTACAGACCCAGGCTTCTACAGAGCTGCAACAGATCCCTTCTGTTGTTGTTGACGGTGCTGTCACTGTTGTTTCTATGGGGGAGACGAAGACAGTGAGAAACAGTATGGCCTGTAATAAAGCTGTCCCCTCGTGTGGTCTGTCACTGTTGTTTCTATGGGGGAGACGAAGACAGTTAGAGACAGTATGGCCTGTAATAAAGCTGTCCCCTCGTGTGGTCTGTCACTGTTGTTTCTATGGGGGAGACGAAGACAGTTAGAAACAGTTTGGCCTGTAATAAAACTGTCCCCTTGTGTGGTCGTTAGATCAGGTAGTGTTCCTGTGAACGTATTTGTGTCCCCACAGACAGTCCCCTTGGCTTGGAAATGGCACGTCTCTTCCTCAGGGGGTAATATGGGGATTCTGTCAGTACAAGTTTTTTTTTTTTTTTCCAGTTTTAACCAAATGTGATATTTACCCATTTTGAGTGGATCAAATTAGATTTTGTAGTTGGGATTTGTACCAACGGATCAATCCTTCAGAGGGTCTCCTGGTGGTCCTCTGTCCATTGCAGTATAAAGTGACCCCTAACGTTTTCCGGGTAGTGTAAAGTCACACCCCTGAATCAACACGTGTTCAAATCCCCTTTGGCAGCAATTACAGCCGTGAGTATTTTTTTCACACCTAGATTTTGTCCAATATTTTCACGTTATTCTTTTTTTTTCTAATTCTTAAAGCTTCATCGAGTTGGTTGGTGATTATCGCTATATAGCAATGTTCAAGTCTTGCCATATATTTTAATGCCGATTTTTTTAAAGTCAAAATTGTAACTCGGCCACTCAGAAACATTCGACGTCGTCTTGGTAAGCAACTACGGTGTATATTTGAGCTTGTGTTTTAGATTATTGTCCTGCTGAAAGGTACATTTTTCTGCCCGTGTCTGGTGGAAAGCAGACTGAACCAGGTTTTCCTCTGGGATTGTGCCTGTGCTTAGCTCTATTCCGTTTCTTTTTATCCCAAGAAACACTCCCAAGTCCTTGCCGATGACAAGCATACCCATAACGTGATGCAGCCGCCACAGTGTTGGAAAATATGATGTGATGTGTTGGATTTGCTTTGTATTCAGGACATAATTCATTTCTTTGCCACATTTTTTTCACAGTTTTTTTTTGTTTTTTTTTGTTGCAAACAGGATGCATGTTTGGAATATTTTTATTCTGTACAAGACTTCCTTCTTTTCATTCTGTCAGTTAGGTTCGTATTGTGGAGTAACTACAATGTTGTTGATCCCATCCTCAGTTGTCTCCTAATCACAGCCATTAAACTCTGTAACTGTTTTAAAGACACCACTGGCCTCATTGCAAATGAGTTAGTTTTTGTTGTGACTTTGTGTTTTTATTCATCATCCAAAGTGTAATTAATAACTTCACCAGACTCAAAGGGGATATTCAATGTATGTTTTGTTTGTTTACCCATCTACCAATAGGTGCCCTTCTTTACGAGGCATTGGAAAACCTCCCTGGTATTTGTGGGTGAATCTGTGTTTGAAATCCACTGCTCAACTGAGGGACTCGTAAAGATTTTTTTAGTTTTTTTATTTAACTAGGCAAGTCAGTTAAGAACAAATTCTTATTTTCAATGAGGGCCTAGGAACAGTGGGGTTAGAATGACAGATTTGTACCTTGTCAGCTCGGGGGTTTGAACTTCCAACCTTTCGGTTACTAGTCCAACGTTCTAACCACTAGGCTACCCTGTCACATAATGGTATGTATGGAGTACTGTTAGTGTTCAAATACTGGAGAGTTGAGACCAAATCACGGACGCTGGACAGAGTGGATTTCAGTTGTAACAAAAGACAGTTTTAATGAGTCAGAGATATCTTGTCCCGCAGTTTTACGTGCACGGACCTAGTTCACATAACTCGGCAAGGAGCCAGGTGAAAAAGAGGCCTATACAATGGTTACATACATTTTTATACATAGAATAAAGTAGGTGGAGTCTTGTCGTTTCGGTCTTCTTGACTGGTCGGAGGGTTGGAGGCGGGCCTTGCTCTAGCCAGAGCGGGCCCCATTGGTGCACAGCAAAAGTTCTTTGCTCTTGGGACCGGCCAGTTAGAGGGAGATGAGATGTGTGTTTATATAAGGAAGAGGGGGTCAGTCTTATGGCTGGGTGTATGTGTTCTTATGACGGAATGTCTTTGTTTATATGAGCTATGTGTATGAATATTTATATAACAAATCCCCCTCTTCACGTCTATTAGACGTGAAAACTATAGCAGAAAGGTGGCGGTTGCAATCGTGGGTATACATAAGGTGGTGCTCCTAACCTTGTCTGGTTTGCATGGTGGGTCTGTAGGTGTAGTGCTACGTTTGGGACAGGAGTGAGTGGAGGGAGTGATATCAGGAAAGGAGTTAGGGACATGTGTAGGGGTTGGTGTATGTGATGTGGCAGGGTGAAATAGTTGTTCAATTAACCATGTGAAAGTCCTAGGGTTACTCCAAATATCAGTAGGAATATCACAAATAAGGGACCAGATATCCCCAGCCTCACCCAGAGAGGGAGAAATTTCCCTCTAACTGGGCGAGGTTCCCTTCTCAGGGGAGGCGGAGTTTGATGCCGCATCACCTGAGGAAGGAGTGTCTTCATTTGGAATCGAATTTAGGCCGCTCAAATCAGCTCTGACTTCAGTCAGTGTTCTAGAAGGAATTGGGGCTGGGGTGCAATGTGTAAGGCGGTGCCAAGGTGTGCCTGATTTACCTTTGACCTGGACTGAGTGTGAAGTAACCTCCTTCACTTCGTACGGTCCAGTCCACCTGGGTTCCAGCCACTTTCTCTTGTGGACTGTAACCCACACCCCGTCACCAACCTTTACCTTCAGTAGTGGCGTGTCCCCCGGCAGCTCCCCCTCCTGGACCTTGTGAACCTGGGTAGAGAGTGCTGCAGAGAGAACCGTCAGTTTTTTCACATAATTAGACATTACAATTTGTTGTACATCAAGGGCGGGCATATGACCTCCCTCCCTTGGTGGACCATGCATGACTCTACCAGTCATTATCCCATGAGGCACATACTTTAGCTATCTTAGCTTTTGCTTTTGGTTTGACGTTCCACCAGATTTTGGGATTGGGGCCTGTACTTAGATCCAAATCTGTGGGTTATGCCAAATCTTTCTTCCACCTGTCTCAGGTGTTTGTTAAATGTGAGCCATTTGTCAAATTTGATTTGTCTTGGGATGCCATGCCTGGGTATTAGTTTGGTTTGTAGCCACTTAAAAGACTGACCTAGCATCCTCCCCTTTTGTTAGTATTGCCTCTACCCATTTGGAGAACCTATCTACTATGACTAGGAGATAGAGTTTGCCTTTAGATAAATTTTCGGGGCCCATGTCGGTGTAGTCTATACTAATATCCTGAAAACATGCATTAGGTATTACGTATGAGCCCATTGGTGTTTGATATGGTGTCTTTGGGTTGTGTCTGTCACAACCATTGCATTCGTCACAAAATAAATCATCGTCATAAAATAAGTCAGTCATATTTTTTATGTGAGGGTGCCACCAGATGTGCAAGGCCTTTTTGGAGGGTCTTTAGTTTGCCTTCGTGTGTGGGGCCATGTGTTTCTCATAAAAGTTCTGGGTCCATCAGTGTGGCCTGCTTCATGGGCATGGGCTGAGTCTGTATAGATATTCAGTCTTTCCTTTTCCTCTGACGAGGACCTGCGTCAATCCGATGATTCCAGCTAATTTGGCCGATGCTGGTTGAGGGTTGATGGCTGATTGAAGGGTGACATGTGAACCGTCTGGGAGTTGCTGTTTCCTTCTTCTGCCGTGGGTGGTGGGCATTTTTATGACCAGGGGATGGTGTTCCCAGTCATTCCCTGGAACTGCGGTTGGTTGTATGCGGGTTGCTGATGCATGGGTGTGGGTCCTGGTTGCTGATGTTCGTACTGTTGAGGTCTATTTCCACCCCTTTCCTTCCCATATGGACCTCTCGTAGAGTTCCACTGGCGTTGTTGTGGTGTGAGTGGGTATGGACACTCTCGTGAGTAGTGCCCTGGAGTTCTACAGTTGAAACAAACCCCCCTTTTTGATGGCCTGGTATCCATTGCGGCTGGTATGCAAATTGTGGTTGCGGGGGATACCAAGGCCCCGGGTTGGCTGGTTGAGGACCGGCCTGCTGTTGAATCATCTGGGAGATAGTCTGGGCCACTATTTGAGAGATGTCTGTTTTGGTGCCTGTCTCCTTCGTTTCTTCCGCCACCATCTGTTTCTTAGGTTTTTCTCCTTGTTGTGCTTCCTTCAATTGGAGTTTCAGGAGTTGTACCTGGAGGGACTGCACCTGGCTCTCAGCACCCCCTCTTTCCTTGTTGTGCTGGGTCACATGGTGGTGCACATGAGTGTTGAATTGGGTCAGAGGAAGTGCAATCAACCCTACCGTTCCTCTGAGTTTGGTTTTAACATCTCCGGGACACCCGTTGACCACCATTTCCTTCCACATGCTGAGTGTGGTATCAGTGTGATCGAATGGTTCTTCGTGGACCGATCTCCATGTGGTCTTAGCCCTGTCCAGGTATGCTGCAGGTTGCTCACCTGGGTTGATTGTAAAGGAGGATAAGGTGGCATGGTTTCTTTCTGTAGGGTATGCTCTCCGTAGAACTTCCCATAATCTGGTACGGAAGTGGTCTATGGGCAGTGTTGGGGCCCGCCATCCAAGGTCAGCTGCTGTCATGAGGGCCTCCATGGTTCCGTGGTCGGTGGCTCTTGCTAGAAGTGCTTTCATGTCTCCTAGGCAGAGTTGCAGGCCTGACGTAAGTGTCTGTAGTTGAAGTAGCCACGCTGAAGCTCCTCCATGTAGGCTAGGCATCTGTCCCATCAGTGTTGTTAAATCAGTCATTTTCCAGGGCTGGTACTCCACAGCGTGTGCATCACCTGGTGTCGGTCGCAGGGGGTACTGTCCTGCCATCTCCTGCTCTCGCTCTCTTCTATCAGCAATTCTGGAGGACCGACGGAGTGTTTCGGACCCCATTGATTCGGTAACTTTGGTTACTGTTCCTCTCATTATGCCTTCCACACGGTAGGCTCCCTCTCTGTTGTTATCTTGGTTAGCTATTAGCTCCCTGAGTTCCTTAGCTCGAGCTATTGATGATTTCAGCAGCTCCTGCATCTTAGTCACGTTTGGAGCTCCCATCGGAGCTGGGGTGAGCACCATGTCAATTTCTTCTTCGTTTTCGATATCCATGTTCTGATGACAGTCCTCCCTATCCGTCTGATAGAAGTGGTTTGAATCTAATCTTGTTTGTAGGTGTCCTCTGGTTTCAGAGGTGAGAGAGTTCACAGAGGAGCATTGCGGCCTCCGTTCCTGGGGGAGGTCTCCTGCTCCTGGAATCCCAGTTTCGAACTGTTCACATACCATATGGCCAGCCGTTATCCCCAGGGTAATTTCCCCTTTTAACTCCCCTTGGTCTATTCTCAGAACTGGAGCCTGTATTGTGGGAGGTGCCCTGGGCAGGAATGGGTTGTGTGACGGGCTCCGGTGATTTTGTCCCTTTGAGTATGGCTGGGGCTGAACTGCCTCCATTGTCAATTGTGGATATAGTGAGGGAGAAACGGCCACAGGGGGAGCCGTGGGCAAGTTCTCAGGCGGAGCTTTAACATCCCCCGACGCCACAATAGCCACGCACATCATGTCTGGTGTGTTTTTGGGTAGCACCCTCCTACTCTCCTGTATGGCCCATGTACCTATCTTGAGCTCCCCCTCCGCTCTCTCTCTCTCTCTTGTACCTACTTTTTTGAACCTGTGTATCTTGTTTCTCTCCGCCTCACTCGCTTTTGCATGCTCTACTGCGTCCTCTAATTCTGTCTGCATATCTTGGAGTTTCCCCCCTGTAGGTGGTCCTCCGCTAAAATAACCTGCTTGTGTCCATCTTATCCGTAATCCTTTCCACACTTTCTCCACTTTCCCATACTGTTCTTTACCTCCCGCTCTATCAATCATACTCTGATCTAAATATTCATTGAATTTTAGTTTGGGCGTGGTAGCTGCAGACATTTTATCTAGTTCGTCTGATAATGTGTATAATGCGTTATTTAGGTATATTCAATCCTTACTATGTGGTGTTTATTTCTATCGTTGTATGCTTAGATATACTGCTGTACTGGCAATGGCTTATCTCTTCTACCCCCACCCTCGCATACCAAGGGGGTTATCAGTATGTGACGCCCGCCACGTGTCTGTTTCTCCCGTATTTTATTTGAATTTGTTCAGCGATTCGTTTAGGTATTTTCTAAAAATGATTCGGCGATTTCCTTTTGGAACAATATATCAGTGAATATATGCGGTTCTATAACAATTTTCAGAGTAATTCTAGCTCTTTAGGAAATATAGATAGAATTTCTAGACAACTAAGAGTTGTTCAGTGAATTATTTAAATACTTTCTGTAAACAATTCAGTAAATTCCTTTATGAACTTATATCAGTAAATTCGAGCGATTCTATAGCAATTGTCAGAATAATTCTATATCTTTAGGAAATATGGATAGAATAGAAAAACCCAAAAATCAGTGTGTAGCTTTTAGCGTCTGTCAAACAAAGTCTGTACTAAGCTCGGCGGCTTATTTAAATACTTTCTAGAAACAATTCAGTAAGTTCCTTTATGAACTTATATCAGTAAATTCCAGCGATTCTATAGCAATTGTCAGAATAATTTTAAACTTTAGGCAATATCAACAGGAATGAAAAAAACGAAAATCAGTATTCCAGCCCAGCTGCTGTCAATCAAAATTGCACGGCCATTCGATACTAAGGTGGCTTTGTGTGCCTAATAGCCCAGTTACGTATCCCAACCTACTCCGCGACAAACGTTTCTTTCAATTTAATTTCCCCCATCTCCAAATCATGGAATGTCAACTCTGGTTCATATTATGTTTATTGTTTGATGTGCAATAGCCACATCATTCCCGATCTCTGTCTTGTGGAAGGCCAAACTTACATATCCTATATCTATTCGACTACACCTCTAACATAACCAATTAAACAGTTTACAACTTATTCAATAGGATCTTTTACATGCAGATTCAGTCGATCTATTAATTAACTAAATCTCTAAACACAACCAATTAAACAGTTTAGAACTTATTCAATAGGAACTTTTACGTGCATACTACACTTCTAAGCCACAACCAATTAAACAGTAAGCACTTATTTAATAGGAACTTTTACATGCATACTACACTTCTAATAATAGGCCAATTGATAAAAAATAAAAATACAAATAAAAAATAAAAACGAGCAAAACAAGATCTCCCCGATCAATGTCTTAGGTTCTTATGTAGAAATTTGGGCACCGATTCATACTCACGGCCAGTACTTTCTGATCAAAATTTGGTTTAGGCTATAATACAATATGCAGATTTCGATTTAACGGGCTCTGCTCACCTTTATATAGAGCGCTCCGATCAGATTTCCTGAGGCAAGATGAATGGCTGGGGAAGTCACTCTTCCGTCTGATTTTTTAGCCGTGATCAGTCTCGTCCTCTCACACTAACTTATAATAGATCGAATTCAAGAACAACCAAACTCTGCTACCAATTTGTTAGTGTTCAAATACTGGAGAGTTGAGACCAAATCACGGACGCTGGACAGAGTGGATTTCAGTTGTAACAAAAGACAGTTTTAATGAGTCAGAGATATCTTGTCCCGCAGTTTTACGTGCACGGACCTAGTTCACATAACTCGGCAAGGAGCCAGGTGAAAAAGAGGCCTATACAATGGTTACATACATTTTTATACATAGAATAAAGTAGGTGGAGTCTTGTCGTTTCGGTCTTCTTGACTGGTCGGAGGGTTGGAGGCGGGCCTTGCTCTAGCCAGAGCGGGCCCCATTGGTGCACAGCAAAAGTTCTTTGCTCTTGGGACCGGCCAGTTAGAGGGAGATGAGATGTGTGTTTATATAAGGAAGAGGGGGTCAGTCTTATGGCTGGGTGTATGTGTTCTTATGACGGAATGTCTTTGTTTATATGAGCTATGTGTATGAATACTTATATAACAGTACAGAGATGAGGTAGTCATTCAAAACTCATGTTAAACACTATTATTGCACACAGAGTGAATCGATGAAATTTATATTACGTGACTTGTTAAGCAAATGTTTACTCCTGAACTTATTTAGAATAGCCATAAAAAGGGCTTGAATATTTAGTGACATTTCAGCTTTTTATTTTTTTATTAATCACAAAAACATAATTCCACTTTGACATTATGGGGTATTGTGTGTAGACCAGTGACACAAAATCTCAAGTTGACCAAATATGAATTCCGGCCTTAACACAACGTACTGTGGAAGAAGACAGAAGGGGTAAGAATACTTTCTGAACGCCATGTATTCCTATATATCTGCTACAGCCACTGCTGCCATCTGCTGGATCGATATGTAATTGCAAGTCCTGCTACCTTTCACAAATACGTTTCAAACCTCTCTGCCTCTCATACCCCGAGTTGACACCAGGTGGCCCAGTATCCATATGTCTCAGGACACCAAGGATGTTCTGTTAGACTGAGACAGAAAGAGGTTGTTAACCTTATACAGTATCTAAAAACAGTAGATACCACTGTGGCATAACCAGTGAAATCATGTTTCCAATAATCTCGTCATCATTTCCATGCCATAGAGACAAGGTATTTAGGTTATATTGTACCGGGGTAACTAGGCCCCACATCTATTGTTCTATGTAGAGGACTAACTAGGCCCCAAAACTATTGTTCTATTGTACTGGGGTAACTAGGCCCCACATCTATTGTTCTATTGTAGAGGACTAACTAGGCCCCAAAACTATTGTTCTATTGTACTGGGGTAACTAGGCCCCAGATCTATTGTTCTATTGTACTGGGTAACTAGGCCCCAAATCTATTGTTCTATTGTACTGGGTAACTAGGCCCCAAATCTATTGTTCTATTGTACTGGGGTAACTAGGCCCCACATCTATTGTTCTATTGTACTGGGGTAACTAGGCCCCACATCTATTGTTCTATTGTACTGGGGTAACTAGGCCCCAAATCTATTGTTCTATTGTACTGGGGTAACTAGGCCCCAAATCTATTGTTCTATTGTACTGGGGCAACTAGGCCCCACATCTATTGTTCTATTGTACTGGGGTAACTAGGCCCCACATCTATTGTTCTATTGTACTGGGGTAACTAGGCCCCAAATCTATTGTTCTATTGTACTGGGGTAACTAGGCCCCAAATCTATTGTTCTATTGTAGAGGACTAACTAGGCCCCAAAACTATTGTTCTATTGTACTGGGGTAACTAGGCCCCACATCTATTGTTCTATTGTAGAGGACTAACTAGGCCCCAAAACTATTGTTCTATTGTACTGGGGTAACTAGGCCCCAAATCTATTGTTCTATTGTACTGGGGCAACTAGGCCCCAAATCTATTGTTCTATTGTACTGGGGTAACTAGGCCCCAAATCTATTGTTCTATTGTACTGGGGTAACTAAGCCCCAAATCTATTGTTCTATTGTACTGGGGTAACTAGGCCCCAAATCTATTGTTCTGGACTAACTAGGCCCCAAATCTATTGTTATATTGTTCTGGACTAACTAGGCCCCAAATCTATTGTTATATTGTACTGGACTAACTAGGCCCCAAATCTATTGTTATGGACTAACTAGGCCCCAAATCTATTGTTATATTGTACTGGACTAACTAGGCCCCACATCTATTGTACTGGACTAACTAGGCTCCACATCTATTGTACTGGACTAACTAGGCCCCAAATCTATTGTTCTATTGTACTGGACTAACTAGGCCCCACATCTATTGTACTGGGGTAACTAGGCCCCAAATCTATTGTACTGGACTAACTAGGCCCCACATCTATTGTTATATTGTACTGGGGTAACTAGGCCCCAAATCTATTGTTCTACTGTACTGGACTAACTAGGCCCCACATCTATTGTACTGGACTAACTAGGCCCCAAATATATTGTTCTACTGTACTGGACTAACTAGGCCCCACATCTATTGTACTGGACTAACTAGGCTCCACATCTATTGTACTGGACTAACTAGGCCCCACATCTATTGTTCTACTGTACTGGACTAACTAGGCCCCACATCTATTGTACTGGGGTAACTAGGCCCCAAATCTATTGTACTGGACTAACTAGGCCCCACATCTATTGTTATACTGTACTGGACTAACTAGGACCCACATCTATTGTTCTATTGTACTTGGGTAACTAGGCCCCAAATCTATTGTACTGGACTAACTAGGCCCCACATCTATTGTTATACTGTACTGGACTAACTAGGACCCACATCTATTGTACTGGGGTAACTAGGCCCCAAATCTATTGTACTGGACTAACTAGGCCCCACATCTATTGTTATACTGTACTGGACTAACTAGGCCCCAAATCTATTGTTCTATTGTACTTGGGTAACTAGGCCCCAAATCTATTGTTCTGGACTAAATAGGCCCCAAAGCTATTGTACTGGACTAACAAGTGCCTAAAACCCCAAACAGCAAGCAATGCAGGTGTAGAAGCACGGTGGCTAGGAAAAACTCCCTAGAAAGGCCAAAACCTAGGAAGAAACCTAGACATCTATTGTACTGGACTAACTAGGCTCCACATCTATTGTACTGGACTAACTAGGCCCCAAATCTATTGTTCTATTGTACTGGACTAACTAGGCCCCACATCTATTGTACTGGGGTAACTAGGCCCCAAATTAATTGTACTGGACTAACTAGGCCCCACATCTATTGTTATATTGTACTGGGGTAACTAGGCCCCAAATCTATTGTTCTACTGTACTGGACTAACTAGGCCCCACATCTATTGTACTGGACTAACTAGGCCCCAAATATATTGTTCTACTGTACTGGACTAACTAGGCCCCACATCTATTGTACTGGACTAACTAGGCTCCACATCTATTGTACTGGACTAACTAGGCCCCACATCTATTGTTCTACTGTACTGGACTAACTAGGCCCCACATCTATTGTACTGGGGTAACTAGGCCCCAAATCTATTGTACTGGACTAACTAGGCCCCACATCTATTGTTATACTGTACTGGACTAACTAGGACCCACATCTATTGTTCTATTGTACTTGGGTAACTAGGCCCCAAATCTATTGTACTGGACTAACTAGGCCCCACATCTATTGTTATACTGTACTGGACTAACTAGGACCCACATCTATTGTACTGGGGTAACTAGGCCCCAAATCTATTGTACTGGACTAACTAGGCCCCACATCTATTGTTATACTGTACTGGACTAACTAGGCCCCAAATCTATTGTTCTATTGTACTTGGGTAACTAGGCCCCAAATCTATTGTTCTGGACTAAATAGGCCCCAAAGCTATTGTACTGGACTAACAAGTGCCTAAAACCCCAAACAGCAAGCAATGCAGGTGTAGAAGCACGGTGGCTAGGAAAAACTCCCTAGAAAGGCCAAAACCTAGGAAGAAACCTAGAGAGGAACCAGGCTATGAGGGGTGGCCAGTCCTCTTCTGGCTGTGCCGGGTGGAGATTATAACAGAACATGGCCAAGATGTTCAAATGTTCATAAATGACCAGCATGGTCAAATAATAATAATCACAGGCAGAACAGTTTGGCCATAATGACCATCGTTATGTTTGGAGGAAAAAGGGGGAGGCTTGCAAGCTGAAGAACACCATCCCAACCGTGCTGGGATGGTGAAAAAGCATGAGCGAGCAAGGAGGCCTACAAACCTGTCTCAGTTACACCAGCTCTGTCAGGAGGAATGTGCCAAAATTCACCCAACTATTGTGGGGAAGCTTGTGGAAGCCTACCTAAAACGTTTGACCCAAGTGAAACCATTTAAAGGCAATGCTACCAAATACTAATTGAGTGTATGTAAACTTCTGACCCACTGGGAATGTGATGAAAGAAATAAAAGCTGAAATAAATCATTCTCTCTACTACTATTCTGACATTTCACATTCTTAAAATAAAGTGGTGATCCTAACTGACCTAAAACAAGGAATTTTACTTAGGATTAAATGTCAGGAATTGTGAAAAACTGAGTTTAAATATATTTGGCTAAGGTGTATGTAAACTTTCCACTTCAACTGAATCAGCTACAATGGCAATGTTGTGTCAAGTCCACTTGACAGGAGAGTAAACATTAGTGGACAAATTGATTCTGGATTGATTACCAGTGACTGGTTTGTCACCAAGGCCAGGAAGTATCCAAACGCCTGGAGGTACCACGTTCATCTGAGGTCTGAGGTCTAGGCTGAAATCTTTTGATTTTCCCATGACGTCAAGCAAAGAAGCACTGAGTTTGAAGGTAGGCCTTGAAATACATCCACAGGTACACCTCCAATTGACTCAAATGATGTCAATTAGCCTATCAGAAGCTTCTAAAGCCATGACGTCATTTCCCCCCCAAGAACAACAGTTGGAGACGACTAAGCAAACCGTTTGGACATTCAGAAGTGCAGTATGTCACCTTTTATAGTAATACATTGATACAACAATAGCCCGAGTCACAGTATGTGCCATAACGCCAACTCTAGGTCACTCCAGGTGACTCCTTGTCATGCCAAACATGTTTGATTTGACAACAGACAATGGGCGTTGGCAACAGCACACAGATTCTGGGAGCAGGCTAGTAAAACAAGTGTATTCTGTAACGCTTCAGGCTGAAGTATCGTGGTCCAGGGTTATACTCATGTGTTAGTATATTAACCAGGAGGTTTACATTCTAATACATAGGCTGAAGTATCGTGGTCCAGGGTTATACTCATGTGTGTTAGTTTATTAACCAGGAGGTTTACATTCTAATACATAGGCTGAAGTATCGTGGTCCAGGGTTATACTCATGTGTGTTAGTTTATTAACCAGGAGGTTTACATTCTAATACATAGGCTAAAGTATCGTGGTCCAGGGTAATACTCATGTGTGTTAGTTTATTAACCAGGAGGTTTACATTCTAATACATAATCCATCCATTCCACATGAACATCTTAATGCATCCCAAATGGTGCCCTATCCCCTATATAGTGCACTACTATAGACCAGAGCCCTATTCCCTATATAGTGGTACTACTATAGACCAGAGTCCTATTCCCTATATAGTGCACTACTATAGACCAGAGCCCTATTCCCTATATAGTGGTACTACTATAGACCAGAGCCCTATTCCCTATATAGTGTACTACTATAGACCAGAGCCCTATTCCCTATATAGTGGTACTACTATAGACCAGAGCCCTATTCCCTATATAGTGTATTACTATAGACCAGAGCCCTATTCCCTATATAGTGCACTACTATAGACCAGAGTCCTATTCCCTATATAGTGGTACTACTATAGACCAGAGCCCTATTCCCTATATAGTGCACTACTATAGACCAGAGCCCTATTCCCTATATAGTGGTACTACTATAGACCAGAGTCCTATTCCCTATATAGTGCACTACTATAGACCAGAGCCCTATTCCCTATATAGTGGTACTACTATAGACCAGAGCCCTATTCCCTATATAGTGGTACTACTATAGACCAGAGCCCTATTCCCTATATAGTGTACTATTATAGACCAGAGCCCTATTCCCTATATAGTACACTACTATAGACCAGAGCCCTATTCCCTATATAGTGGTACTACTATAGACCAGAGCCCTATTCCCTATATAGTGGTACTACTATAGACCAGAGCCCTATCCCCTATATAGTGGTACTACTATAGACCAGAGCCCTATTCCCTATATAGTGGTACTACTATAGACCAGGGCCCTATTCCCTATATAGTGGTACTACTATAGACCAGAGCCCTATTCCCTATATAGTGGTACTACTATAGACCAGGAAACTGGGCCCATTATGACACATTGTAGAATGAATTACTGTGCAGAAACTTGGCCTGCAATTAGCTGTTTACATAAAATAATACATTGACTCTATGGGTCAAAGTTTCTGATGTTCGTGGGACACCTGTGTGTGTCCTACTGGTAGAATGTGGGCTATGTCATTATTGTGCTGCTAGATAAAGACAGCAAGTTCATATTGATCTATGGTTGAATTAGAATTGCAGTATATTAGCTGTCCCAACGTCTGTCTGTCTGTCGTTCCAGTGAGGGGTGACAAAAGTGTGCAAGTGACATTCAAAACAGCCCGAAGACTGGTCAGACCAGTGAAGTCTTGGTTTTTAGACTAGTCCTGTCATGGCGCATTCCGCACGGGACCGCACCTAACGCAAATAGTGAGGCGGCACGCAGCACAATAGGTGTACTGTGTGTTGGAACGGGACGGTCTGAAAACACGCCACTTTGATACAGCTACAACCGAAAGTTGATTTTTTTTCGTAGCAGGTTAGAAGAATTTACGCAGCAGGTTTGGAGAAGAAACGCATCATGTTCGGAAAATTAGGTTAAGGTTAGGAAAAGAGTTAGGGTTTGCGAAATTCTTTCCTAACTTGCTACGAAATTCACTTCCGGTGAAGTACCGTGATTTAGAGAGTCCCGTGTTGGAACAACTTTTACATGTCAAAGAGTTCCAGAGTAGATGGTGATTTATGACTTGCCAATGTTTTTTTACGGAGGAATGCTAATGAAGAGCACTTAAACTCATGGTACCCATACGCATGGCCTAATACAGACAAAAAAATACCACAAAACACTTTTCCTAAAGCCAAAGGTAGTAAACCAATCATTATCTCAACCAGTAAACTGGCTGTAACATCTCCCGACGTTAAAACACGCCTGGATAGACTTTGGTCGGTCCCATGGCTGTCGAGGCTACGGGACGTTTTTTTCTTTCTTCTTCTCTTCTTTGTGTACGTGTGACTAGAGACTCGGGTGTTATGTAACCGCTCAATCTCAGTTTCAATCACACAATGTTTCTCACGCGAATATCAGCGGGCGGTTCCATAGTGATAAGAGCAGCGACACCGGACAAATACGCTGGTTTCCCCCTCCAGTTGCAGAAGAGGGAGCGTCCAGATCCGGGGAAGGACCGATCATAAACTCGCGTCATGGGTAAGTCTCAACGGTGAGATATTAGTGTATTTACAATATCTCTGCTTTCAGGTACTTCGGTTTATATTTCAATATCCTGCTGAATTTAAAGTTGTCATGCATTTGTCCAGTGTTTGAGTAAATAGCCAACAAGTGGTGTGATTTTGTGCTGATGACTGATGCCTTAGTACTTTGTGTTGCTGTACTGCGTAAGATTTATGCAAACGCTATAATGACAAAACCACTCCGTTTTTTTCAGATTATTGTGATCTGCATTATTGAACTTGGACAGCTTTATACAATAGTTCCGTTGTAGTTTAACAAACACAATGGATGTGTTGTCAGTTGTGGAAACAGTCCAATATACCTTAATAGAAAATGAGTCAAGTGAAACGTCACCACTAAAATACTACTTGAAAAAGTTTTAAAGCATTTTGTTTTAAATATACTTAAGTATCAAAAGTATATGTAATTGCTAAAAATAATAAAATAATAATACTTAATTATCAAAAGTAAAAAGTATAAATCATTTCAAACATCCTCCTATTTTCTAGTTTTTTTATTTACAGATAGTCTTGACGTGAGCCCCTGGCTATCTACAGTGAGGGAAAAAAGTATTTGATCCCCTGCTGATTTTGTGCGTTTGCCCACTGACAAAGAAATGATCAGTCTATCATTTTTAATGGTAGGTTTATTTGAACAGTGAGAGACAGAATAACAACAAAAATATCCAGAAAAACGCATGTTAAAAATGTTATAAATTGATTTGCGTTTTAATGAGGGAAATATGTATTTGACCATCTCTCAATCAGAAAGATTTCTGGGTCCCAGGTGTCTTTTTTTCAGGTAACAAACTGAGATTAGAAGCACACTCTTAAAGGGAGTGCTCCTAATCTCAGTTTGTTACCTGTATAAAAGACACCTGTCCACAGAAGCAATCAATCAATCAGATTCCAAACTCTCCACCATGGCCAAGACCAAAGAGCTCTCCAAGGATGTCAGGGACAAGATTGTAGACCTACACAAGGCTGGAATGGGCTACAAGACCATCACCAAGCAGCTTGGTGAGAAGGTGACAACAGTAAAGATTATTCGCAAATGTAAGAAACACAAAAGAACTGTCAATCTCCCTCAGCCTGGGGCTCCATGCAAGATCTCACCTCGTGGAGTTGCAATGATCATGAGAACGGTGAGGAATCAGCCCATAACTACACGGGATGATCTTGTCAATGATCTCAAGGCAGCTGGGACCATAGTCACCAAGAAAACAATTGGTAACACACTACGCCGTGAAGGACTGAAATCCTGCAGCGCCCGCAAGGTCCCCCTGCTCAAGAAAGCACATATACATGCCCGTCTGAATGATTCAGAGGACAACTGGGTGAAAGTGTTGTGGTCAGATGAGACCAAAATGGAGCTCTTTTGGCATCAACTCAACTCGCCGTGTTTGGAGGAGGAGGAATGCTGCCTATGACCCCAAGAACACCATCCCCACCGTCAAACATGGAGGTGGAAACATTATACTTTGGGGGTGTTTTTCTGCTAACGGGACAGGACCTCTTCACCGCATCAAAGGGACGATGGACGGGGCCATGTATCGTCAAATCTTGGGTGAGAACCTCCTTCCCTCAGCCAGGGCATTGAAAATGGGTTGTGGACAGGTATTCCAGCATGACAATGACCTAAAGCACACGGCCAAAGCAACAAAGGAGTGGCTCAAGAAGAAGCACATTAAGGTCCTGGAGTGACCTAGCCAGTCTCCAGACCTTAATCCCATAGAAAATCTGTGGAGGGAGCTGAAGGTTCGAGTTGCCAAACATCAGCCTCGAAACCTTAATGACTTGGAGAAGATCTGCAAAGAGGAGTGGGACCTCTGTGATTGCCAACAAGGGTTTTGCCACCAAGTACTAAGTCATGTTTTTCAGAGGGGTCAAATACTTATTTCCCTCATTCAAATGCAAATCAATTTTTGACATGTGTTTTTCTGGATATTGTTGTTGTTATTCTGTCTCTCACTGTTCAAATAAACCTACCATGAAAATTATAGACGGATCATTTCTTTGTCATTGGGCAAACGTACAAAATCAGCAGGGGATCAAATACTTTTTTCCCCTCTCACTGTAGTAAGAGGATGGTGTGGAGCCTCCTGGCCAGCCTACAGTCAGTGCTGTGTGAAATAGGATATTGTTTTTGTATCCCACCCAAATGGCACACTCACCAGACCTGTTTTCCTGTCACGATCCTCTCTGAATGTATGTGACGACTGATTGCTGTACACAGGTCCAGAACATTAGGAATGTACAAGCCGTCTACTGCTCATTGAGACGAAAGGTGAAATTGTCGTTGCTGCAAACAAACCTAGAATGTGTTCATGACGTTTCCTGTTTATCCTGGGTAATAGCCCACTCATACACCCAAATCACCCCTGATTCAACTCACTGAGGGTTTGATGATTAGTTGATTCAACGTGTCAACCCTCAGTGAGTTGAACCAGGGAAGTTTGTCCTGTTGGGAGGACTGGAGCTGGGAAACACTGTCCTATAAAGTGCACTACCCTATGGACCCTGGTCAAAAGTAGTACACTACCCTACTGGACCCTGGTCAACAGTAGTACACTACCCTATTGGACCCTGGTCAACAGTAGTACACTACCCTATTGGACCCTGGTCAACAGTAGTACACTACCCTATTGGACCCTGGTCAACAGTAGTGCACTACCCTATTGGACCCTGGTCAACAGTAGTGCACTACCCTATTGGACCCTGGTCAACAGTAGTGCACTACCCTATTGGACCCTGGTCCAAAGTAGTGCACAATAACACTACTACAATAGCACTACAATAACACAGTAATAATACAGTAATACGTTCTTAGAAAAGAAGGCGCTATCTAGAACCAAAAAGGGGTTTTCAGCTGTTCCCATAGAATAACCCTTTTGGAAAAAAAAAAACATTTTGGGTTCAGGGTAGAACCCTTTTTGGTTCCGGGCGGAACCCTTTTGGGTTCCAAAAGGGTTCTCCTACGGCGACAGCCACAGAACCCTTTTGGAACTCTTTTTTTTCAAAGATTGAGTAAAAACCAGATGATAACACATTCATAATGAAATGTAACTTGATGTGCAGTTTTGTTTTAGGGAAATAATTATGACTGATCCATCCACCACCTTATCATACGTGTGTGTGTGTGTGTGTGTGTGTGTACCAGCTCAGAAGACAGTGCTGATTGTGTACGCCCATCAGAGTGGGGGGTCCTTTAACTCGGCAGCGAAGGATGTTGCCGTGGAAACCCTCAGACAGCAGGGCTACAAGGTCGTTGTGTCTGACCTTTACGCCATGAACTTCAGAGCCTCCGCCACAATGGAGGATATCACAGGTACACACACACACACACATGCTCACACACACACACACAGGCTCACACACGCCAACACACGTGCCAAACAAACTACACACACGCTTGACGCTGCTGCTGTTCTGTCTCTTTGCCAGGTGAGGTGAAGAACCCGGAGCACTTCAAGTACGGAGAGGAGACCATGCATGCCTGGAAGGAGGGTCGACTCAGTGATGACATCATAGCTGAGCAGCGGAAAGTGGAGGCGGCGGAGCTCGTCATCTTCCAGGTCAGAGGTCACACACTCTTCCCCATCTCTCTCTCTCTCCCCCTCCCTCTCTCCCCCTCTCTCTCTCCCCCCTCTCTCTTCTCTCTCTCCTCTCCTCTCTCTTCCCCCCTCTCTCTCTTCCCCTCTTTCTCTCTCTCTTTCACTCTCTCTTTCACTTTCTCTCTCTCTCTCCCCCCTTTCCCTCTTTCCCCTCTCTCTCTTTCTGTCTCACTCCCCTCCCCCAACCTCTCTTTCTGTCTCTTCTTCGACTGTGCCCTGCTGCGTTTAAATTCTCCACCTTTCTCCCCAAAGTATTTAAGCCTACACTCCCCATCATAGTTTAACAATCGTTGGATTGTTGTAGATGGAGTGTCAACCATCTCTCTCTCCCTCATCAGTTCCCTATGTACTGGTTCAGCGTTCCAGCCATCATGAAGGGCTGGATAGACAGAGTCCTGAGTCAAGGCTTTGCCTTCTCGCTGCAGAAGATGTACAGCAATGGAATATTCAAGGTTTGATCTTTTGACCCTTCTGTTAATGTCTTTAGTTCCTGTAGCCTGCGTTAGTGTCATACCCATTTGACAATGAGCAGGAAGAGTTCATGCCATGTGTGTGGGGCCCGAATCAGGAGGTTTTGATGTAAATGCAATGCTCCCACCTAATCAAGTCCCCCACTTGTGACTGAAAACAAGGGTAGAGATGCCAATTGAAAAGCTCTCTGTTAAAAACGTAGATAGCTGGCTATATGACATAAAATGCTGTGTAAAATAGCTATAAGTCTATAAAGGTGCGTTAACTGTAAAGCTATCAGTCACCAATGGAAACATTTACAACTGAAATTAAGTTACGTTATCTTTGTTTATGTGTTTTACCTCAAACAATCTGGTAGTAAGTTTGCTAGCTAGAACTCCTAGTAGTTTATGCTAACTAGCTAGCTGGCTAGCATTAACTGCTAGTGAATCTGCTAGCTAGCAAGTTAGCATAAACGATCGCTAGCTGGGCTAGGCATTGTCTAAATGACAGGTAGAACCACATTCATAACCATAAAGGGGTAACTAGCCCCCAACACACAACCAACATCTTATTACTTTACTACTTTACAAAAAAATTATCTGCATTTTTCTCTCTAAACAAATGGATTATTTAAGGCTTTCTTACGTGTGTGTGTGTATATATATATATATATATATATATATATATATATATATATATATATATATATATATATATATATATATATATATATATATATATATATATATATATATATATATATATACACACACACAAATAGAGATCTAACTTCATTGGAATATATCTAAAACTTTTTCAACATTTCAAAAAAATTCCTCAATTTACCACAATCGTTTTGTTCAATTGTCTCAAAATTGTGGTGACATTGAGGACATTTTTTTTTTTGTTCAGCAAGAACAGTGACAGCCAGGTAAAGTGTTAAGAAAATAATTTGGTGACATCTTGTGGTCTTTATGTGAATTACAGCTAGTTACCTTACTACCCTACGCAGTTTAAAATAGCCATAATGTAGAGGGTCCACCACTCTGCCCGAACTGGGTCAACACACGCGTTGGTGATGAAATGTAACTTCCAAATGCTATAAAATACATTTTACCAAGACAAATATGATTCTTCATGTTCTGAATGGTTAATCAAAGCGGAATGAAGTCGGGACCTGCAATTGAATAGCAATGGACAGTGGGCATTCATTTCCTGATTCCGTTTTGTTCACGTTAATATACCGCTAGTTTGCATTACTGCGTGACTGTAGGATGTTCTAGATTACACAGATTGAACGTGCGCCAGCCTGAATGAGCACGTCTAGTCTAGCTGACCTAATGCTATTCTCTAACATCCTCTAGTCTAGCTGACCTAATGCTATTCTCTAACATCCTCTAGTCTAGCTGACCTAATGCTATTCTCTAACATCCTCTAGTCTAGCTGACCTAATGCTATTCTCTAACATCGTCTAGCTGACCTAATGCTATTCTCTAACATCCTCTAGTCTAGCTGACCTAATGCTATTCTCTAACATCCTCTAGTCTAGCTGACCTAATGCTATTCTCTAACATTGTCTAGCTGACCTAATGCTATTCTCTAACATCCTCTAGTCTAGCTGACCTAATGCTATTCTCTAACATCGTCTAGTCTAGCTGACCTAATGCTATTCTCTAACATCCTCTAGTCTAGCTGACCTAATGCTATTCTCTAACATCGTCTAGCTGACCTAATGCTATTCTCTAACATCCTCTAGTCTAGCTGACCTAATGCTATTCTCTAACATCGTCTAGTCTAGCTGACCTAATGCTATTCTCTAACATCCTCTAGTCTAGCTGACCTAATGCTATTCTCTAACATCGTCTAGCTGACCTAATGCTATTCTCTAACATCCTCTAGTCTAGCTGACCTAATGCTATTCTCTAACATCCTCTAGTCAAGCTGACCTAATGCTATTCTCTAACATCGTCTAGCTGACCTAATGCTATTCTCTAACATCGTCTAGTCTAGCTGACCTAATGCTATTCTCTAACATCGTCTAGTCTAGCTGACCTAATGCTATTCTCTAACATCCTCTAGTCTAGCTGACCTAATGCTATTCTCTAACATCCTCTAGTCTAGCTGACCTAATGCTATTCTCTAACATCCTCTAGTCTAGCTGACCTAATGCTATTCTCTAACATCCTCTAGTCTAGCTGACCTAATGCTATTCTCTAACATCGTCTAGTCTAGCTGACCTAATGCTATTCTCTAACATCCTCTAGTCTAGCTGACCTAATGCTATTCTCTAACATCCTCTAGTCTAGCTGACCTAATGCTATTCTCTAACATTGTCTAGCTGACCTAATGCTATTCTCTAACATCCTCTAGTCTAGCTGACCTAATGCTATTCTCTAACATCGTCTAGTCTAGCTGACCTAATGCTATTCTCTAACATCCTCTAGTCTAGCTGACCTAATGCTATTCTCTAACATCGTCTAGCTGACCTAATGCTATTCTCTAACATCCTCTAGTCTAGCTGACCTAATGCTATTCTCTAACATCGTCTAGTCTAGCTGACCTAATGCTATTCTCTAACATTCTCTAGTCTAGCTGACCTAATGCTATTCTCTAACATCGTCTAGCTGACCTAATGCTATTCTCTAACATCCTCTAGTCTAGCTGACCTAATGCTATTCTCTAACATCGTCTAGTCTAGCTGACCTAATGCTATTCTCTAACATCCTCTAGTCTAGCTGACCTAATGCTATTCTCTAACATCCTCTAGTCTAGCTGACCTAATGCTATTCTCTAACATCGTCTAGCTGACCTAATGCTATTCTCTAACATCGTCTAGTCTAGCTGACCTAATGCTATTCTCTAACATCGTCTAGTCTAGCTGACCTAATGCTATTCTCTAACATCCTCTAGTCTAGCTGACCTAATGCTATTCTCTAACATCCTCTAGTCTAGCTGACCTAATGCTATTCTCTAACATCCTCTAGTCTAGCTGACCTAATGCTATTCTCTAACATCCTCTAGTCTAGCTGACCTAATGCTATTCTCTAACATCGTCTAGTCTAGCTGACCTAATGCTATTCTCTAACATCCTCTAGTCTAGCTGACCTAATGCTATTCTCTAACATCCTCTAGTCTAGCTGACCTAATGCTATTCTCTAACATCCTCTAGTCTAGCTGACACAATGCTATTCTCTAACATCGTCTAGCTGACCTAATGCTATTCTCTAACATAGTCTAGCTGACCTAATGCTATTCTCTAACATCGTCTAGCTGACCTAATGCTATTCTCTAGCATCGTCTAGCTGACCTAATGCTATTCTCTAACATCGTCTAGTCTAGCTGACCTAATGCTATTCTCTATCATCGTCTAGTCTAGCTGACCTAATGCTATTCTCTAACATCGTCTAGCTGACCTAATGCTATTCTCTAACATCGTCTAGCTGACCTAATGCTATTCTCTAACATCGTCTAGTCTAGCTGACCTAATGCTATTCTCTAACATCCTCTAGTCTAGCTGACCTAATGCTATTCTCTAACATCGTCTAGCTGACCTAATGCTATTCTCTAACATCGTCTAGTCTAGCTGACCTAATGCTATTCTCTAACATCGTCTAGTCTAGCTGACCTAATGCTATTCTCTAACATCCTCTTGTCTAGCTGACACAATGCTATTCTCTAACATCGTCTAGCTGACCTAATGCTATTCTCTAACATTCTCTAGTCTAGCTGACCTAATGCTATTCTCTAACATCGTCTAGCTGACCTAATGCTATTCTCTAACATCCTCTAGTCTAGCTGACCTAATGCTGTTCTCTAACATCGTCTAGTCTAGCTGACCTAATGCTATTCTCTAACATCCTCTAGTCTAGCTGACCTAATGCTATTCTCTAACATCCTCTAGTCTAGCTGACCTAATGCTATTCTCTAACATCGTCTAGTCTAGCTGACCTAATGCTATTCTCTAACATCGTCTAGCTGACCTAATGCTATTCTCTAACATCGTCTAGTCTAGCTGACCTAATGCTATTCTCTAACATCGTCTAGCTGACCTAATGCTATTCTCTAGCATCGTCTAGCTGACCTAATGCTATTCTCTAACATCATCTAGTCTAGCTGACCTAATGCTATTCTCTAACATCCTCTAGTCTAGCTGACCTAATGCTATTCTCTAACATCCTCTAGTCTAGCTGACCTAATGCTATTCTCTAACATCCTCTAGTCTAGCTGACCTAATGCTATTCTCTAACATCGTCTAGCTGACCTGCTATTCTCTAGCATCGTCTAGCTGACCTAATGCTATTCTCTAACATCATCTAGTCTAGCTGACCTAATGCTATTCTCTAACATCCTCTAGTCTAGCTGACCTAATGCTATTCTCTAACATCGTCTAGCTGACCTAATGCTATTCTCTATCATCGTCTAGTCTAGCTGACCTAATGCTATTCTCTAACATCGTCTAGCTGACCTAATGCTATTCTCTAACATCGTCTAGCTGACCTAATGCTATTCTCTAACATCGTCTAGTCTAGCTGACCTAATGCTATTCTCTAACATCCTCTAGTCTAGCTGACCTAATGCTATTCTCTAACATCGTCTTGCTGACCTAATGCTATTCTCTAACATCGTCTAGTCTAGCTGACCTAATGCTATTCTCTAACATCGTCTAGTCTAGCTGACCTAATGCTATTCTCTAACATCCTCTAGTCTAGCTGACACAATGCTATTCTCTAACATCGTCTAGCTGACCTAATGCTATTCTCTAACATCCTCTAGTCTAGCTGACCTAATGCTATTCTCTAACATCGTCTAGCTGACCTAATGCTATTCTCTAACATCCTCTAGTCTAGCTGACCTAATGCTATTCTCTAACATCGTCTAGTCTAGCTGACCTAATGCTATTCTCTAACATCGTCTAGTCTAGCTGACCTAATGCTATTCTCTAACATCCTCTAGTCTAGCTGACCTAATGCTATTCTCTAACATCCTCTAGTCTAGCTGACCTAATGCTATTCTCTAACATCGTCTAGTCTAGCTGACCTAATGCTATTCTCTAACATCGTCTAGTCTAGCTGACCTAATGCTATTCTCTAACATCCTCTAGTCTAGCTGACCTAATGCTATTCTCTAACATCCTCTAGTCTAGCTGACCTAATGCTATTCTCTAACATCCTCTAGTCTAGCTGACCTAATGCTATTCTCTAACATCCTCTAGTCTAGCTGACCTAATGCTATTCTCTAACATCGTCTAGTCTAGCTGACCTAATGCTATTCTCTAACATCGTCTAGTCTAGCTGACCTAATGCTATTCTCTAACATCCTCTAGTCTAGCTGACCTAATGCTATTCTCTAACATCCTCTAGTCTAGCTGACCTAATGCTATTCTCTAACATCCTCTAGTCTAGCTGACCTAATGCTATTCTCTAACATCCTCTAGTCTAGCTGACCTAATGCTATTCTCTAACATCGTCTAGTCTAGCTGACCTAATGCTATTCTCTAACATCGTCTAGTCTAGCTGACCTAATGCTATTCTCTAACATCCTCTAGTCTAGCTGACCTAATGCTATTCTCTAACATCCTCTAGTCTAGCTGACCTAATGCTCTTTTCCTGATTTTTCACCACTTTTTTTTTCTCTGGCCTCAATTGATTTAATCACCCTGATTTTTGTCCATCCTACACGGGTAAAAACATCCTACAAGGGTAAAAAAACAACAACATTTTGAACAGATTTTGACAGAGACATGAGGTTTGGACCATTGTTTTTTGTTTTGAGCATCACCTCACAATTAATATAGTGTTTTACCCATTGGTCAAAAGATGTGTTTTTGTTTGGACACCCTACATAATATCTACCTTATGAAATGACACACTGCTCTTATTCAGTTCAGGCTACATTGCTTCTAGGTTAAGGGTAAATGTTGTTTTGGTGGAATGAATGGGTCCTCTGTGTTTGTTGGGAGTTACACTTCATACTCTTTATCATTTTACAGGACAAGAAAGCCATGTTGTCGTTCAGCACTGGGTCTATGCAGACTATGTACCGCCCTGACGGCCTCAACGGAGACATTAACGTCACACTGTGGCCCCTACAGGTAATGCAGGAAGACAGCCAGGGGGGAAGAGTTAAGATGTGACACACAACAAAAATATTTCGCTGTATTTGCTTCTCGTGGATTTAGAAGGCCATCAAGTGGCTTTGGGGATACTTGTGTGTCTCTCTACTTGTGTGTTTCCTCATACATTTTTATGCTTCAAGGTTACCTCCAAGTAACAAGTTTTTCCAATGTGTTTCATATAGTTTTGGGTTTGCATTTTTTTGGGGTCTATTTCATTGGTTCCATTGTAGCATATTGTGCAAACTAAACCATGTATTTGTACATGTATTTGACCCAGACTCTTCTCCTCTCTCCTCCACCATCCTTCCAGAACGGCGTGCTTCACTTCTGTGGGTTCCAGGTGCTAGCCCCCCAGGTGTTCTGGTGTCCGGGACACAGCCCCCCCGCGAATCGGACAGCCATGCTGGATGGCTGGAGGGCCAGGCTGAAGACCCTGCTGGTCGAGCGACCCCTGACCTTTGCCCCCAGCGAGATGTTTGACCTGACCTTCCCCGGGGGCTTCATGCTGCGGCCGGAGGTCAGGAAGGAGCAGAGCACCCGCCCCCACGGCATCACCACCGGACACCACCTGGGGAAACCCCTCCCCCCTGACAACCAGCTGAAGGCTGATGACCCCTCCCCCCTGACAAAAACTGCTTATTTGTAACCAGTTTATAATAGCAATAAGGCACCTCGGGGGGGGTTGTGGTAAATGGCCAATATTCCACGGCTAAAGGCTGTATCCAGGCACTCCGCGTTGCGTCGTGGTTAAGAACAGCCCTTAGCCGTCGTAAATTGGCCATAAACCACATCCCCCCTCGCGCCTTATTGCTTAAGAATAACATTGGATGGTCAGTTATTATGGTCAAGTCAAATTGACAGAGTTGTTGTGAAGATGGGGAGAGGTATGTCTGTTATTAAAAAAAAGATGTTCTGCTTTTTTGAAACATCAATAAACTGCGCTAGTTGTTCAGACTCTGGTCTGGTCTCATGTTGATTACTGTCCGGTCAGCTGCAGCAAAGGAGGAATCTAGCAAAGCTACCCTCTTAAAGGTGCTATCTAGAACCTAAAAACCATTTAGAACCAAAGGAGAACCCTTTGAAGAACGCTTGTTGCTTCCAGGTAGAACCCTTTTGGTTCCAATAAGAACCTTTTCATAAAATGGTTCTACCTGGAACCAAAAAAATGGTTTTCACCTAGAACCAAAAAGGGTTCTCCTATGTGGACATTTGAAGAACGGTTTTGGAGCCCTATTTTATAAGAGTGAACAGCTGTCTCAAAACAGAGCAGCACGCCTTGCTCTTAACTACACGTGCAGAACTAACATCAACAACATGCATCCCAGTCTTTCCTGGTTGAGGGTTGACAAGAGATGAACTGCTTCTCTTCTATTTGTTTTAATGATAAATACTACTGTAATGAACATTCCAGATTGTTTGCATAATCAAATAACACCCAGCAGAGACACCCCATACATACCCCACAAAGACATGCCACCAGGGGTCTCTTCACAGTCCCCAAGTCCAGAACTAATTCAAGGCAATACACGGTTTTATACAGAGCCGTGATTGCATGGAACTCCCTTCCCTTTAAAAAACGGATTAAAAACAATTCATGGGAGGAGGGGTTACCAGGGAGGAGGGGTTACCAGGGAGGAGGGGTTACCAGGGAGGAGGGGTTACCAGGGAGGAGGGGTTACCAGGGAGGAGGGGTTACCAGGGAGGAGGGGTTACCAGGGAGGAGGGGTTACCAGGGAGGAGGACACACAAACATTTGTTTTTAGTTGTATTGTTGGTAACCCCTCCTCCCTGGTAACCCCTCCTCCCTGGTAACCCCTCCTCCCTGGTAACCCCTCCTCCCTGATAACCCCTCCTCCCTGGTAACCCCTCCTCCCTGGTAACCCCTCCTCCCTGGTAACCCCTCCTCCCTGGTAACCCCTCCTCCCTGGTAACCCCTCCTCCCTGGTAACCCCTCCGCCCTGGTAACCCCTCCTCCCTGGTAACCCCTCCTCCCTGGTAACCCCTCCTCCCTGATAACCCCTCCTCCCTGGTAACCCCTCCTCCCTGGTAACCCCTCCTCCCTGGTAACCCCTCCTCCCTGGTAACCCCTCCTCCCTGATAACCAGCTGAAAGCTGAGGACCCCTCCACCCTGACAACCAGCTGAAGGCTGATGACCCCTCCTCCCTGATAACCAGCTGAAGGCTGATGACCCCTCCTCCCTGATGACCAGCTGAAGGCTGATGACCCCTCCTCCCTGATAACCAGCTGAAAGCTGATGACCCCTCCTCCCTGACAACCAGCTGAAGGCTGATAACCCCTCCTCCCTGATAACCAGCTGAAGGCTGATGACCCCTCCTCCCTGACAACCAGCTGAAGGCTGGTAACCCCTCCTCCCTGACAACCAGCTGAAGGCTGATGACCCCTCCTCCCTGACAACCAGCTGAAGGCTGGTAACCCCTCCTCCCTGACAACCAGCTGAAGGCTGATAACCCCTCCTCCCTGACAACCAGCTGAAGGCTGGTAACCCCTCCTCCCTGACAACCAGCTGAAGGCTGATAACCCCTCCTCCCTGACAACCAGCTGAAGGCTGGTAACCCCTCCTCCCTGACAACCAGCTGAAGGCTGATAACCCCTCCTCCCTGACAACCAGCTGAAGGCTGGTAACCCCTCCTCCCTGACAACCAGCTGAAGGCTGATAACCCCTCCTCCCTGATAACCAGCTGAAGGCTGGTAACCCCTCCTCCCTGACAACCAGCTGAAGGCTGATAACCCCTCCTCCCTGACAACCAGCTGAAGGCTGGTAACCCCTCCTCCCTGATAACCAGCTGAAGTCTGGTAACCCCTCCTCCCTGACAACCAGCTGAAGGCTGGTAACCCCTCCTCCCTGACAACCAGCTGAAGGCTGGTAACCCCTCCTCCCTGATAACCAGCTGAAGGCTGATGACCCCTCCTCCCTGACAACCAGCTGAAGGCTGGTAACCCCTCCTCCCTGACAACCAGCTGAAGGCTGATAACCCCTCCTCCCTGACAACCAGCTGAAGGCTGGTAACCCCTCCTCCCTGACAACCAGCTGAAGGCTGATAACCCCTCCTCCCTGACAACCAGCTGAAGGCTGGTAACCCCTCCTCCCTGACAACCAGCTGAAGGCTGATAACCCCTCCTCCCTGATAACCAGCTGAAGGCTGGTAACCCCTCCTCCCTGACAACCAGCTGAAGGCTGATAACCCCTCCTCCCTGACAACCAGCTGAAGGCTGGTAACCCCTCCTCCCTGATAACCAGCTGAAGTCTGGTAACCCCTCCTCCCTGACAACCAGCTGAAGGCTGGTAACCCCTCCTCCCTGACAACCAGCTGAAGGCTGGTAACCCCTCCTCCCTGATAACCAGCTGAAGGCTGATGACCCCTCCTCCCTGACAACCAGCTGGAGGCTGATAACCCCTCCTCCCTGGTAACCAGCTTAAGGCTGATGACCCCTCCTCCCTGACAACCAGCTGAAGGCTGGTAACCCCTCCTCCCTGACAACCAGCTGAAGGCTGATGACCCCTCCTCCCTGACAACCAGCTGAAGGCTGATAACCCCTCCTCCCTGGTAACCAGCTGAAGGCTGATGACCCCTCCTCCCTGACAACCAGCTGGAGGCTGATAACCCCTCCTCCCTGGTAACCAGCTGAAGGCTGATGACCCCTCCTCCCTGACAACCAGCTGAAGGCTGGTAACCCCTCCTCCCTGACAACCAGCTGAAGGCTGATGACCCCTCCTCCCTGACAACCAGCTGAAGGCTGATAACCCCTCCTCCCTGATAACCAGCTGAAGGCTGGTAACCCCTCCTCCCTGACAACCAGCTGAAGGCTGATGACCCCTCCTCCCTGACAACCAGCTGAAGGCTGATGACCCCTCCTCCCTGATAACCAGCTGAAGGCTGATGACCCCTCCTCCCTGACAACCAGCTGAAAGCTGATGACCCCTCCTCCCTGACAACCAGCTGAAAGCTGATGACCCCTCCTCCCTGATAACCAGCTGAAAGCTGATGACCCCTCCTCCCTGATAACCAGCTGAAGGCTGATGACCCCTCCTCCCTGATAACCAGCTGAAAGCTGATGACCCCTCCTCCCTGACAACCAGCTGAAAGCTGATGACCCCTCCTCCCTGATAACCAGCTGAAAGCTGATGACCCCTCCTCCCTGATAACCAGCTGAAAGCTGATGACCCCTCCTCCCTGATAACCAGCTGAAGGCTGGTAACCCCTCCTCCCTGATAACCAGCTGAAAGCTGATGACCCCTCCTCCCTGATAACCAGCTGAAAGCTGATGACCCCTCCTCCCTGATAACCAGCTGAAGGCTGGTAACCCCTCCCTCTGATAACCAGCTGAAGGATGGTAACCCCTCCCTCTGATAACCAGCTGAAGGATGATGACCCCTCCTCCCTGATAACCAGCTGAAAGCTGATGACCCCTCCTCCCTGATAACCAGCTGAAGGCTGGTAACCCCTCCTCCCTGATAACCAGCTGAAGGCTGGTAACCCCTCCTCCCTGATAACCAGCTGAAGTCTGGTAACCCCTCCTCCCTGATAACCAGCTGAAGTCTGGTAACCCCTCCTTCCTGATAACCAGCTGAAGTCTGGTAACCCCTCCTCCCTGATAACCAGCTGAAGGCTGATGACCCCTCCTCCCTGACAACCAGCGGAAGGCTGATGACCCCTCCTCCCTGACAACCAGCTGAAGGCTGATGACCCCTCCTCCCTGATAACCAGCTGAAGGCTGATGACCCCTCCTCCCTGACAACCAGCTGAAAGCTGATGACCCCTCCTCCCTGACAACCAGCTGAAAGCTGATGACCCCTCCTCCCTGATAACCAGCTGAAAGCTGATGACCCCTCCTCCCTGATAACCAGCTGAAGGCTGATGACCCCTCCTCCCTGATAACCAGCTGAAAGCTGATGACCCCTCCTCCCTGACAACCAGCTGAAAGCTGATGACCCCTCCTCCCTGATAACCAGCTGAAAGCTGATGACCCCTCCTCCCTGATAACCAGCTGAAAGCTGATGACCCCTCCTCCCTGATAACCAGCTGAAAGCTGATGACCCCTCCTCCCTGATAACCAGCTGAAAGCTGATGACCCCTCCTCCCTGATAACCAGCTGAAGTCTGGTAACCCCTCCTCCCTGATAACCAGCTGAAAGCTGATGACCCCTCCTCCCTGACAACCAGCTGAAGGCTGATGACCCCTCCTCCCTGACAACCAGCTGAAGGCTGATGACCCCTCCTCCCTGATAACCAGCTGAAAGCTGAGGACCCCTCCTCCCTGACAACCAGCTGAAGGCTGATGACCCCTCCTCCCTGATAACCAGCTGAAAGCTGAGGACCCCTCCTCCCTGACAACCAGCTGAAGGCTGATGACCCCTCCTCCCTGATAACCAGCTGAAAGCTGAGGACCCCTCCTCCCTGATAACCAGCTGAAGGCTGATGACCCCTCCTCCCTGATAACCAGCTGAAGGCTGATGACCCCTCCTCCCTGATAACCAGCTGAAAGCTGAGGATAGTAAAGGGGGAAAACTATTTGACATCAACAAAACCAGGGTTGTAAAATTCTAGTAACTTTCCGCAAACTCCCAGGTTTTCCAGAACTCCTGGTTGGTTGATAATGGGGTTGCCATTTGACATCAACACAACGTACGTATCCCAGGAGACTGCTGCTCATAATAATGACCGGAACGGAGCAAATGGAACGGCATCAAGCACCTGGAAACCATGGAAACCATGCGTTAGATGGTATTTGGTACCATTCCATAGATTCCGCTCCAGTTATTACCACGAGCCAATCCTCCCCAATTAAGGTGCCACCAACCTCCTGTGGGTGCATACACAGTTTTGATAACCTCGTAGAACCAACCTGATCTCAGGGCTTCCTTGAGATGATACAGAGTGGTGAGCTATCGCGTGATCAGGCTAGTTCACGAGAATACAGTTTGGATTATGTCAAAGTGCAAAATTCTGGAAACTTTCCCCCCCCAAAAATGCTGAAGTTTTCCATAAATCCCAGCTGGAAGATTCTGGGAATCGGGATGGTATAAGTAGGAAATCCAACCTGGATTTCTGGAAAAACCTGGTGACAGCGAGTGTTACAGAGGCTGGCAAGTCAACTACACACACTACACTGTCAAGTTACTGTATTATAATAATAGTAGATTACTGTTGTGTGTTGTATTATCCTCATTCTGTATCACCACGTACTAAAGCACTGATGATATCTGAATACCTGTATATGTTATACAACCAATACTATTAGTACATACTTATAATAAAACAATTAGTGATATATAATAGAGCTGGGTTATGACCTTTTACATGGCAATAACACTCCAATCAGAGCACGGATTAAACTGCTTCAAACCGTCCAGCTACAGATTCTCTGTTGCCTGATGGAGCTGGGGGAGGGGGGTGAGAGTGACTGAATAAAGGAGGGGGGTGAGAGTGACTGAATAAAGGAGGGGGGGTGAGAGTGACTGAATAAAGGAGGGGGGTGAGAGTGACTGAATAAAGGAGAGGGGGGTGAGAGTGACTGAATAAAGGAGGGGGGGTGAGAGTGACTGAATAAAGGAGGGGGGGTGAGAGTGACTGAATAAAGGAGAGGGGGGGGTGAGAGTGACTAAATAAAGGAGGGGGGGTGGGAGTGACTAAATAAAGAAGGGGGGGTGAGAGTGACTGAATAAAGGAGGGGGGGGTGAGAGTGACTGAATAAAGGGGGGGGTGAGAGTGACTGAATAAGGGAGGGGGGGTGAGAGTGACTGAATAAAGGAGGGGGGGTGAGAGTGACTGAATAAAGGAGGGGGGGTGAGAGTGACTGAATAAAGGAGGGGGATTGAGAGTGACTGAATAAAGGGGGGGGGGGAGAGTGACTGAATACAGGGGGGGTGAGAGTGACTGAATAAATGAGGGGGGGTGAGAGTGACTGAATAAAGGAGGGGGGGTGAGAGTGACTGAATAAAGGAGGGGGGGGTGAGAGTGACTGAATAAAGGAGAGGGGGGGTGAGAGTGACTAAATAAAGTAGGGGGGGTGAGAGTGACTAAATAAAGGAGGGGGGGTGAGAGTGACTGAATAAAGGGGGGGGGGGTGAGAGTGACTGAATAAGGGAGGGGGGGTGAGAGTGACTGAATAAAGGAGGGGGGGTGAGAGTGACTGAATAAAGGAGGGGGGGTGAGAGTGACTGAATAAAGGACCAGCTGATGGTACAGTCCCATAGTGCTGTTACTGAAGCCTCCTTTAAAGGCCCAGAATAATGATGAGTGTGTCCACTGGGATCCTATTTCAATCAGTCGTATGTATGATTCCGTATGTAACTCTCTAGTGGGATGCCGCCCAAACAACATATCTATGATATTCCTGTGTGAATCAATGTCATACTTTATCCCATGAAAAAGGGTAGGAAATAGAGAGGATTTATGGAGATATAATGGGGTTTCTAGGACAAATCACTTGCTCATCAGCTCAGGCATCTGTCATAAACTATTTTATTTTTGTATTTCTTTATTTAACCAGGTTGGCTAGTTGAGAACAAGTTCTTATTTGCAAAGCAAAGCAGTTCGACACATACAACAACACAGTTACACATGAAATAAACAAACATACAATCAATAATACAGTAGAAAAATCAATATACAGTGTGTGCAAATGAGGTAGGATAAGAGAGGTAAGGCAATAAATAGGCCATGGTGGTGAAGTAATTACAATATAGCAATTAAGCACTGGAATGGTAGGGTGTGCAGAAGATAAATGTGCAAGTAGAGATACTCTGGTGCAAAGGAACAAGATAAATAAATAAATACAGAATGGGGACGAGGTAGATTGGATGGGCTATTTACAGATGAGCAGGTGCAGTGATCTGTGAGCTGCTCTGACAGCTGGTGCTTAAAGCTAGTGAGGGAGGTAAGAGTCTCCAGCTTCTAGACCAGAATGTAATGTTTTAAAAAAAATATAATGCTATCCGGGATCTTTGGGACGTCCATAACCTAAATCCTAACCCTTACCCTAAAACTTAACCAGAGCCCTTACCCTAACATTAACCATTTTAAATGTAAATTCAATGGGGTAAATTCGAGTTGGAATGATCCAGAACAGCAAGTACCTTTAAAAAAAAAGAAGAACGAAAAGTAGACTGAGATCCTAGATATGTTCCAGAGATACAAACTCTGCACAGACCTGCTCTAGGTTATAGCAGACTGTTAGCTACGTCTTTATCGTGTGGCTTGGTGATTGGACGTTAAACACGCAGACGTTAAACACCGAGGCGTTGTAAAGATCTGATAATCTGCGCAGCATGTGTGTCCTCTGAACCGCACCCACTCGAATCAGCCTCCGTCCCCTGCGATGCGATGGTACAGTCCCATAGTGACGGCATCGCCTGGGAAGCGCTGAGGCCGACTGAGACTTGTTTTGCTACATTGTTGACGTTCTTGGTCAACATTTTTACATTGTTTTGAGTTTTAGGAATACAGCAATAGCAATCTTTCTTTCTTTTTTTGTCACTGTCTGATTCCTCACCAACCCTCTACGATTTTACTGCGCATCGAGCAAACTCTCCCGGAATCAGCCACCATGAAATGGATGTTCAAAGAGGATCATTCCCTGGGTAAAGGGGCTTACTTGTTTCATAAAAGGCAAATAACACAATTATCAAAATAGGAACAAATATGTATCTCCTCTGTATTCTTCTTTTTTTAAATGGTATTTGCTGATTATGATTGGCTACTTTTCTGCACTAATATTGGCTGACTGTAGTGGCCTAGCCGCTCAGATGTTGTTGAGTCCTTTGGCTACAAAATAACTCTACGAAGTTAATCGAAATTGTATGTCGACGTCACTTAATGTCTTGTTTAAAAGACATTAGTCAAATATTGCTAATGGATTGGTTGTTTTATTGGTTAAATGTGCTATGCGTTTTAATTTTGAATCACCTCGATTCCCGAACATGTCGTTCCTATTGACATGACAACTGATATGATAGTGATATTGAAAGTAAATATATAATGTCAAATAGAACTAGGCCTATTCTGTTCTAAAAAACAGTTGGCAAAATGTTGTCTCAATCCTATGCTCCTGACGCATGTCATATCCCCTGAACATTAGGTTATTATTGTGATAACATTACAACGATATATGGCTGAAATATTCTTACATAACATTGCAAAAATTATTTATATATTTTAACAAAAGTCTATTCCAGAGTTTTCTTTTCCCTTTTGTTACATAATTTGGATATAGGCCACACCTGTATGGCTTATGTGTTAGATTGACACAGAGAAGTAGCCTAGGGGAAATATTGACATATTTAGCCCAGTGAATTGGCAGCTTTTGCTAGTGATTACCCAGAGTGCATCTGGTGTCCAACAGCTGCTGCTGATGCCTGTGGATCTCGGGTCAGGCAACGTCATGTGACCTCTTGTCAAATGTTGATCCTCCTGTCACAGCCACCCAAGAGTGTGAGTTCCAAATGGAACCCTATTCCCTATATAGTGCACTACTTTTGACCAGAGCCTTGGTTAAAAGTAGTGCACTACACAGGGAATAGGGGGGGCATGTTGGGACACAACCCTGCTTTTTGGTTAACTGAGTAGGTCAGGGGGGCAACCCACTGGCCTATTCTACTAATCTAAGTGGCTCTTAAGGTTCTTGATTAGCTGAATCGGCTGGTTTAGAGTAAAGGCTGGAGCAAAACGCCTACCCTCCCGGGAGCCAGGAGAGTTTGAAACATGTTGTATTACTGTACCGATGACAGTGTAACACCCTTCACAACGTCTCTCAATCCATCTCTTCTTCTCAACAGAACATCGGTGTATAGAGTCGGCCAAAATACGCAGCAAGTACCCAGATAGGGTTCCGGTGAGTGAGACGGGTTTTCACTGGGTTTTGGATGTATTGTTGTACCTTTTAATTTTTTGACAGGAAGTCATGCTGAGACCGATGTCTCTTTTACAGATGAAAATAAACTCATCAATATGAAATGCAAAACAGATATACGAAAACACTATAATAGAAACGAAGCACATTCTTCAGTAAAAAGGCTCCTCAATCAGTCTGAATTGCCCTAGAGGCATATTATTTCAGGTAAGGTACAGAAAATGATTTACTACCTAACTCTGTAGGGACCGAAGGAATGTCCATTTAGCTCTGAGCCCTGCTATGCTAACTCCTAACGTCTAATGGGTTATTAATGATATTAGGTACAGCGGGATTTTTTGTTAAAATAACTTTATAAAAGTGTTTCACTCATCGTTATAACATATTTATTACAATTTAACAGTGAATTTTTTATGTCTGTCTCATCAGGCTGTAATGGATGCACATCGATCCCCAATTCAAATGTTTAAGATGCAAGTTGTAAAGGTCCAGTGTGTAGCTGGTGTAGAGAGTCAGGCGCAGGACAGCAGATATGACACCAGAGCCCTATTGGGGAATAGGTGTAAAGGGTCCTGTGTGTAGCTGGTGTAGAGAGTCAGGCGCAGGACAGCAGATATGACACCAGAGCCCTATTGGGGAATAGGTGTAATGGGTCCTGTGTGTAGCTGGTGTAGAGAGTCAGGCGCAGGACAGCAGATATGACACCAGAGCCCTATTGGGGAATAAGTGTAATGGGTCCTGTGTGTAGCTGGTCCAGGACAGCAGATATGAGTAACCAACGTACTTCACAAATAAACAAAGTAACATCACGCGCCTACAAAGATGGACCGAATTACAATAAACAATCACTCACAGACAAAACATGGGGGAACAGAGGGTTAAATAATAAACAGGTGATTGGTTGAGTGAAGCCAGGTGTGATAAGACAAAGTGGATCGGCGGTGACCAGAAGGCCGGTGAGGCGACCGTCGAACGCCGCCCGAACAAGGAGAGGGACCGACTTTTGAGGAAGTCGTGCCACAAGTGGACCCCAAACCGATCCAAATGTAGCATAGCATCGGTCAGAAAACATTAGGAATCGCCGTTTCACATAAAAAAAAGTAAAAAATTCATCATATTATATTATTTCTATCTTCTGAAAATGCAGCTCATCATTTCGTGTCAAATTGCATGTACAGAGCCTTCAGAAAGTATTCATACCCCTTGACTTATTCCACAGTTTCTTGTTCCAGCCTGAATTCAAAATGGAAAGAATATATATTTTTTTAAATCTCACCCATCCTCACACCGTAATGACAAAGTGAAAACAGACATGCAGCGCATTTGGAAAGTATTCAGACCCCTGGACTTTTTACATGTTTTGTTACGTTACAGACTTATTCTAAAATTGATTAAATATTTGTTTTCCACATAAGTACAGTATTCACACCGCTGATACATGTTAGAATCACGTCTGCCAGTGATTACAGCTGTGTATCTTTCTGGGTAAGTCTCTGAGATCTTTGCACACCTGGATTGTACAATATTTGCCCAGTTATTCTTTCAAAATTCTTCAAGCTCTGTCAAATTGGTTGTTGATCATCGCTAGACAACCATTTTTTTTTACCATAGATTTTCAAGATGATTTAGTCAAAACTGTAACTCCACTACGCACGTTCACTCCCCTCCTGGTAAGCAACCCCCCCCCCCCCCCCCCCCCCCCAGTGTCTAGTGGAAAGCAACCCCCCCCCCCCCCCCCCCCAGTGTCTAGTGGTAAGCAACCCCCCCCCCCTCCCCCCCCAGTGTCTAGTGGAAAGCAACCCCCCCCCCCCCCCAGTGTCTAGTGGTAAGCAACCCCCCCCCCCCCCCCCCAGTGTCTAGTGGTAAGCAACCCCCCCCCCCCCAGTGTCTAGTGGTAAGCAACCCCCCCCCCCCCCCCCCAGTGTCTAGTGGTAAGCAACCCCCCCCCCCCAGTGTCTAGTGGTAAGCAACCCCCCCCCCCCCCCAGTGTCTAGTGGTAAGCAACCCCCCCCCCCCCCCCAGTGTCTAGTGGTAAGCAACCCCCCCCCCCCCAGTGTCTAGTGGTAAGCAACCCCCCCCCCCCCCCCCCAGTGTCTAGTGGTAAGCAACCCCCCCCCCCCCCCCCCCAGTGTCTAGTGGTAAGCAACCCCCCCCCCCCCCAGTGTCTAGTGGTAAGCAACCCCCCCCCCCCCAGTGTCTAGTGGTAAGCAACCCCCCCCCCCCCAGTGTCTAGTGGTAAGCAACCCCCCCCCCCCCCCCAGTGTCTAGTGGTAAGCAACCCCCCCCCCCCCCCCCCCCCAGTGTCTAGTGGTAAGCAACCCCCCCCCCCCCCCCCCCAGTGTCTAGTGGAAAGCAACCCCCCCCCCCCCCTCCCCCAGTGTCTAGTGGTAAGCAACCCCCCCCCCCCCCCCAGTGTCTAGTGGAAAGCAACCCCCCCCCCCCCCCCCCCCAGTGTCTAGTGGAAAGCAACCCCCCCCCCCCCCCCAGTGTCTAGTGGAAAGCAACCCCCCCCCCCCCCCAGTGTCTAGTGGTAAGCAACCCCCCCCCCCCAGTGTCTAGTGGTAAGCAACCCCCCCCCCCCCAGTGTCTAGTGGAAAGCAACCCCCCCCCCCAGTGTCTAGTGGAAAGCAACCCCCCCCCCCCCCCAGTGTCTAGTGGAAAGCAACCCCCCCCCAGTGTCTAGTGGTAAGCAACCCCCCCCCCCCCCCCCCCAGTGTCTAGTGGAAAGCAACCCCCCCCCCCCCCAGTGTCTAGTGGAAAGCAACCCCCCCCCCCCCCCCCCCAGTGTCTAGTGGTAGGCAACCCCCCCCCCCCCCCCCAGTGTCTAGTGGTAAGCAACCCCCCCCCCCCCCCAGTGTCTAGTGGAAAGCAACCCCCCAGTGTAGATTTAGCCTTGTGTTTTAGGTTATTATCCTGCTGAATAGTGAATTCATCTCCCAGTATCTAGTGGAAAGCAGACTGAACCAGGTTGTCCTCTAGGATTTTGCCTGTGCGTAGCTCCATCTGTTTCTTTTTATCCTGAATAACTCCCTGGTCCTTAAAGATGACAAGCGAACATGATGCAGCCAACACTATGCTTGTAAATATGGAGAGTGGTACTCAGTAGTGTGTTGTATTGGATTCGCTCCAAACATAACAATTTGTAATCGGGACAAAAAGTAAGTGGCTTTGGCACAGGTTTTGCAGTATTAGTTTAGCGCCTCGTTGCAAACAGGATGCATGTTTTAGAACATGTTTTATTCTGTACAGACTTCCTTCTTTTCACTCTGTCATTTAGGTTCGTATTGTGGAGTAACTACAATGTTGTTGATCCCATCCTCAGTTTTCTCCTAATCACAGCCATTAAACTCTGTAACTGTTTTAAAGTCCCTATTGGCCTCGTGTTGAAATCCCTGGGAAATGTATTTCCTCTCCAGCAACTGCGTTAGGAAGGATGTCTGTATCTCTGTAGTGACTGGGTGTATTTATACACCATCTAAACTGTTATTAATAACTTCACCATGCTCAAAGGGATATTCAATAGTCTTGATTTAAAAACATGTTTTTACACCCATCTACCAATAGGTGCCCTTCTTTGCTAGGTATTGGAAAACATCCCTGGTCTTTGTAGTTGAATCTGTGTTTCAAATCCACTGCTCTACTGAGGGACCTTACAATTATCTGTATGTGTGGGGTACAGAGATGAGGTAGTCATTCAGAAATCATGTTAAACACTATTATTGCACACAGTGAGTCCATGCAACTTAGTATGTGACTTGTTAAACCCATTGTTCCTCCTGAACCTTATTTAGGCCAGCCAGTAAAGGGGTTGAATACTTATCGACTCAAGCCATTTCAGCTTTAATTTATTTAAAAAAAATAAGTTTCGACAATATAGGTTCTTGGAGTCCCTGTATCTAGATACATATGGTTCCTCTATGGTGTTGGAGTCCCTGTATCTAGATACATATGGTTCCTCTATGGTGTTGGAGTCCCTGTATCTAGATACATATGGTTCCTCTATGGTGTTGGAGTCCCTGTATCTAGATACATATGGTTCCTCTATGGTGTTGGAGTCCCTGTATCTAGATACATATGGTTCCTCTATGGTGTTGGAGTCCCTGTATCTAGATACATATGGTTATTCTATGGTGTTGGAGTCCCTGTATCTAGATACATATGGTTCCTCTATGGTGTTGGAGTCCCTGTATCTAGATACATATGGTTCTTCTATGGTGTTGGAGTCCCTGTATCTAGATACATATGGTTCCTCTATGGTGTTGGAGTCCCTGTATCTAGATACATATGGTTCTTCTATGGTGTTGGAGTCCCTGTATCTAGATACATATGGTTCCTCTATGGTGTTGGAGTCCCTGTATCTAGATACATATGGTTCTTCTATGGTGTTGGAGTCCCTGTATCTAGATACATATGGTTCCTCTATGGTGTTGGAGTCCCTGTATCTAGATACATATGGTTCCTCTATGGTGTTGGAGTCCCTGTATCTAGATACATATGGTTCCTCTATGGTGTTGGAGTCCCTGTATCTAGATACATATGGTTCATCTATGGTGTTGGAGTCCCTGTATCTAGATACATATGGTTCCTCTATGGTGTTGGAGTCCCTGTATCTAGATACATATGGTTCTTCTATGGTGTTGGAGTCCCTGTATCTAGATACATATGGTTCCTCTATGGTGTTGGAGTCCCTGTATCTAGATACATATGGTTCCTCTATGGTGTTGGAGTCCCTGTAACTAGATACATATGGTTCCTCTATGGTGTTGGAGTCCCTGTATCTAGATACATATGGTTCCTCTATGGTGTTGGAGTCCCTGTAACTAGATACATATGGTTCCTCTATGGTGTTGGAGTCCCTGTAACTAGATACATATGGTTCTTCTATGGTGTTGGAGTCCCTGTAACTAGATACATATGGTTCCTCTATGGTGTTGGAGTCCCTGTATCTAGATACATATGGTTCTTCTATGGTGTTGGAGTCCCTGTATCTAGATACATATGGTTCTTCTGTGGTGTTGGAGTCCCTGTAACTAGATACATATGGTTCCTCTATGGTGTTGGAGTCCCTGTAACTAGATACATATGGTTCCTCTATGGTGTTGGAGTCCCTGTAACTAGATACATATGGTTCCTCTATGGTGTTGGAGTCCCTGTATCTAGATACATATGGTTCCTCTATGGTGTTGGAGTCCCTGTAACTAGATACATATGGTTCTTCAATGGTGTTGGAGTCCCTGTAACTAGATACATATGGTTCCTCTATGGTGTTGGAGTCCCTGTATCTAGATACATATGGTTCTTCTATGGTGTTGGAGTCCCTGTAACTAGATACATATGGTTCCTCTATGGTGTTGGAGTCCCTGTATCTAGATACATATGGTTCTTCTATGGTGTTGGAGTCCCTGTATCTAGATGTGTATCGAATCGTCTTGAAAGGGAAAGATGCACATCCCAACGCTGTCATATCTTTCAATTCAGTAACTCTTTATTGTTCCAGGAGGGCAATTTATGTGAACACTTATAAACATCCAATATGACATGACTCTGTGTTGTCTGTTTTGTAGGTGATCGTGGAGAAGGTGTCTGGGTCTCAGATTGTGGACATCGACAAGAGGAAGTATTTGGTACCCTCTGACATCACGGTGGCCCAGTTCATGTGGATCATCAGGAAACGCATCCAACTGCCCTCGGAGAAGGCCATCTTCCTCTTCGTCGATAAGACCGTGCCTCAGTCCAGGTCGGAACTCTAAGCACTCAGTGGAATAATCTGAAATGGCACCTTAGAAAACGATATTTCCCCAAGTTAAATAGATAAAACACTGCTTTCAGCCACTGATGTTGTCAGACACTGACCATACAGCACAAATATACTAGAGGCTAGGTTTTACCAGGTTAACATGGGACATGAGGTATACATATAGACAAGCTGGTGGGTTAATCAGGTTAACCAGGGACATGAGTTATAGATATAGACACACTGGTGGGTTAAACAGGGACATTAGTTATAAATATAGTCACGCTGGTGGGTTAACTAGGGACATGAGTTATAAATATAGACAAGCTGGTGGGTTAACCAGGTTAACCAGGGACATGAGTTATAGATATAGACACACTGGTGGGTTAACCAGGTTAACTAGGGACATGAGTTATACATATAGACAAGCTGGTGGGTTAACCAGGGACATGAGTTATAAATATAGACATGCTGGTGGGTTAACCAGGTTAACCAGGGACATGAGTTATAAATATAGACACACTGGTGGGTTAACTAGGGACATGAGTTATAGATATAGACACGCTGGTGGGTTAACCAGGTTAACCAAGGACATGAGTTATAAATCTAGACACACTGGTGGGTTAACCAGGTTAACCAGGGACATGAGTTATAAATATAGACACGCTGGTGGGTTAACTAGGGACATGAGTTATAAATATAGACATGCTGGTGGGTTAACTAGGGACATGAGGTATAGATATAGACACACTGGTGGGTTAACCAGGTTAACCAGGGACATGAGTTATAGATATAGACACGCTGGTGGGTTAACCAGGTTAACCAGGGACATGAGTTATAGATATACATGTAGACAAGCTCACACACCAGCTGCTCTAAAGGGCCCACTCCTCATGGGTTCATAGTTTGACCTTTGACCTTTGTCTCTTCCTCAATAAGACACAGCATCCAGGTCCTGGTCTGAACCCACGAATACTAGTGGCTGCTGGGTTGGGTCCTGGTCTGAACCCACCGATACTAGTGGCTGCTGGGCTGGGTCCTGGTCTGAACCCACGGATACTAGTGGCTGCTGGGTTAGAACTGGCTTGCTGCTCCCGCAGGATATCCTTTAGCTTGAGTTATACACAAATCCAGTGCATTCGGAAAGTATTCAGACCCCTTGACTTTTTCCACAGTTTGTGATGTTTACAGCCTTATTCCAAAATTTATAAAAATAGTTTTTTTTCTTCATCAAGCTACACACAATACCCCATAATGACATCACAATACCCCATAATGACATCATAATACCCCATAATGACATCACAATACCCCATAATGACATCACAATACCCCATAATGACATCGCAATACCCCATAATGACAAAGCTAAGAGGTTTTGTTAGAAATGTTCGCTAATTTATCAAAAATAATTATTTACGTAAGTATTCAGACCCTTTACTCAGTACTTTGTTGAAGCACCTTTGGCAACGATTACAGCATTGAGTCTTCTTCGGTATGACTCTACAAACTTGGCACGCCAGGTTAACTAGGGCCTCTGTGTTCTTGGGGACCGTCAATGCTGTAGACATTTTTTGGTACCCTTTCCCAGATCTGTGCCTCGATACAATCCTGTCTCTGAGGTCTATGGACAATTCCTTTGACCTCATGGCTTGGTTTTTGCTCTGACATGCACTGTCAACTGTGGGACCTTTTATATAGACAGGTGTGAGGGCCTTTCCAAATCATGTCCAATCAATTGAATTTACCACAGTTGGACTCCAATCAAGTTGTAGAAACATCTCAAGGATGATTAAGGTAAACAGGATGCACCTGAGCTCAGTTTGGAGTTTCATAGTGAAGGATCTGAATACTTATGTAAATACGTTTTCATACATTTCTTAAAACCTGTTTTTACTTGGTGGTATTGTGGTATTTACTTGGTGGTATTATGGGGTATTGTGATGTCGTTATGGGGTATTGTGATGTCATTATGGGGTATTGTGATGTCGTTATGGGGTATTGTGATGTCATTATGGGGTATTGTGATGTCATTATGGGGTATTGTGATGTCATTATGGGGTATTGTGTGTAGATTGATGAGTATTTCATTTTTTTATTTAATCCATGTTAGAATAAGACTGTAACAAAATGTGGAAAAAGTCAAGGGGTCTGAAATCTTTCGGAATGCGTTGTAAATGAAGGCTAACATTCAATCTGGTACGTGTTAGATCCACGTTATAGCATCCTTAAAGGGATATTCAGATTGAGCCATCAATGCGATCTCAGCAAACGTTGGGTAAAATGCCTTTTTAAAAGCCACATTGTGGGCTGTCCGGCGCGCTGCTCTATGAGTTGAATCCCTGCCTAAAGATTTATTAGTGTCCTATCAAGACAACAGCAGTAAACAATGAACAGACATTACCAAACAGCCTGCAGCTGATACCAGTCACTCTACGTGGTACTTCAGATACATGGCTTCATTCTGTTGACGGTGACTCAACACTAAGCAGACCTACTGCAACATTCCATCCCCTCTGTTCACTTGAGTAGTATGTGGAGTGTGTCCCGAACGGCACCCTACTCCCCTACATAGTGCACTACATTTGACCAGAGCCCTATGGTGAGCCGTGTATAGGGAATAGCTTGGCATTTGGGCCGCAGTCTGTTTACTTCTCCCATTTCCTCCTCCTCCTCCTCTCTGTGTTTTGTTGTGACCTCCCGTTGCAGCATCACCATGGGACAGCTGTACGAGAAGGAGAAGGACGAGGACGGGTTTTTATACGTGGCGTACAGCGGAGAGAACACCTTCGGTGTCTAGACCCGACAGAATACAACACCTGGCCACCACCCACCACCCACCGCCCTAACTCACACCCCACCCCTGGGAGAAGCCCTGGGAAACCCCAGAGAAAAGAAGTTAAATAAATAGATGGAAGAGAGTGATCAGTTGAGTGAGAACCATCATGATGTGTGTCACCAGTCTGTCTAATCTATTCCTGCACATGTTTTGTATCAATACTGTACACATTCATTTATTAATATTATTATTATTATTATTATTATGATGATGATGTTATGTATAGTGATACACATTGGAATGACTGTTTTGGTTTTGTCTGACGTTTTGTGCTTTACATTAGTTTAGGAGCTTTTGAGTTTGTTTGCTTTTTCATTCGTGAAATAATATTTTTTTTGTTTTGAAGTTTCCCTTTAAGTTTGGCTTTTATCCTTGGAGATTTATATTTCAAATCATTTTAACTATTTGAACGGTAAGGTAGCTGGATGACCTAACCAATAAAAAAATGTGAATGATCCTTGTGTTTTTATTGACTTTATACCAGGGTTCTTCCTCTTCGGGTCCTGGAGAACAACTGTTCTGATCCAGCCCTAAAATAACACACTGTTACTACAGCATCATACCAGGGTTCTTCCTCTTCGGGTCCTGGAGAACAACTGTTCTGATCCAGCCCTAAAGTAACACACTGTTACTACAGCATTATACCAGGGTTCTTCCTCTTCGGGTCCTGGAGAACAACTGTTCTGATCCAGCCCTAAAGTAACACACTGTTATTACAGCATTATACCAGTTCATAAAGTAACACACTGTTATTACAGCATTATACCAGGGTTCTTCCTCTTCGGGTCCTGGAGAACAACTGTTCTGATCCAGCCCTAAAGTAACACACTGTTACTACAGCATCATACCAGGGATCTTCCTCTTCGGGTCCTGGAGAACAACTGTTCTGATCCAGCCCTAAAGTAACACACTGTTATTACAGCATTATACCAGGGTTCTTCCTCTTCGGGTCCTGGAGAACAACTGTTCTGATCCAGCCCTAAAGTAACACACTGTTACTACAGCATTATACCAGGGTTCTTCCTCTTCGGGTCCTGGAGAACAACTGTTCTGATCCAGCCCTAAAATAACACACTGTTACTACAGCATCATACCAGGGTTCTTCCTCTTCGGGTCCTGGAGAACAACTGTTCTGATCCAGCCCTAAAGTAACACACTGTTACTACAGCATTATACCAGGGTTCTTCCTCTTCGGGTCCTGGAGAACAACTGTTCTGATCCAGCCCTAAAGTAACACACTGTTACTACAGCATTATACCAGGGTTCTTCCTCTTCGGGTCCTGGAGAACAACTGTTCTGATCCAGCCCTAAAGTAACACACTGTTACTACAGCATCATACCAGGGTTCTTCCTCTTCGGGTCCTGGAGAACAACTGTTCTGATCCAGCCCTAAAGTAACACACTGTTATTACAGCATTATACCAGGGTTCTTCCTCTTCGGGTCCTGGAGAACAACTGTTCTGATCCAGCCCTAAAATAACACACTGTTACTACAGCATCATACCAGGGTTCTTCCTCTTCGGGTCCTGGAGAACAACTGTTCTGATCCAGCCCTAAAGTAACACACTGTTACTACAGCATTATACCAGGGTTCTTCCTCTTCGGGTCCTGGAGAACAACTGTTCTGATCCAGCCCTAAAGTAACACACTGTTACTACAGTGTTATACCAGGGTTCTTCCTCTTCGGGTCCTGGAGAACAACTGTTCTGATCCAGCCCTAAAGTAACACACTGTTATTACAGCGTTATACCAGGGATCTTCCTCTTCGGGTCCTGGAGAACAACTGTTCTGATCCAGCCCTAAAGTAACACACTGTTATTACAGCATTATACCAGGGTTCTTCCTCTTCGGGTCCTGGAGAACAACTGTTCTGATCCAGCCCTAAAGTAACAGACTGTTATTACAGCATCATACAAGTTCATAAAGTAACAGACTGTTAGTACAGCGTTATACCAGTTCATAAAGTAACAGAGAGACTGTTATTACAGCATCATACCAGTTCATAAAGTAACAGACTGTTATTACAGCATCATACAAGTTCATAAAGTAACAGACTGTTATTACAGCGTTATACCAGTTCATAAAGTAACAGACTGTTATTACAGCATCATACCAGTTCATAAAGTAACAGACTGTTATTACAGCATTATACCAGTTCATAAAGTAACAGACTGTTACTACAGCGTTATACCAGTTCATAAAGTAACAGACTGTTATTACAGCATTATACCAGTTCATAAACTAACAGACTGTTACTACAGCGTTATACCAGTTCATAAAGTAACAGACAGACTGTTATTACAGCATCATACCAGTTCATAAAGTAACAGACTGTTATTACAGCATTATACCAGTTCATAAAGTAACAGACTGTTATTACAGCATTATACCAGTTCATAAAGTAACAGACTGTTATTACAGCATTATACCAGTTCATAAAGTAACAGACTGTTAGTACAGCGTTATACCAGTTCATAAAGTAACAGACAGACTGTTATTACAGCATTATACCAGTTCATAAAGTAACAGACTGTTAGTACAGCGTTATACCAGTTCATAAAGTAACAGACAGACTGTTATTACAGCATCATACCAGTTCATAAAGTAACAGACTGTTATTACAGCATCATACCAGTTCATAAAGTAACAGACTGTTATTACAGCATCATACCAGTTCATAAAGTAACAGACTGTTATTACAGCATTATACCAGTTCATAAAGTAACAGACTGTTATTACAGCATTATACCAGTTCATAAAGTAACACACTGTTACTACAGCGTTATACCAGTTCATAAAGTAACAGACTGTTATTACAGCATTATACCAGTTCATAAAGTAACAGACTGTTACTACAGCGTTACACCAGTTCATAAAGTAACAGACTGTTATTACAGCATTATACCAGTTCATAAAGTAACAGACTGTTATTACAGCATCATACAAGTTCATAAAGTAACAGACTGTTAGTACAGCGTTATACCAGTTCATAAAGTAACAGAGAGACTGTTATTACAGCATCATACCAGTTCATAAAGTAACAGACTGTTATTACAGCATTATACCAGTTCATAAAGTAACAGACTGTTATTACAGCATTATACCAGTTCATAAAGTAACAGACTGTTACTAAAGCATTATACCAGTTCATAAAGTAACAGACTATTACAGCATTATACCAGTTCATAAAGTAACAGACTGTTATTACAGCATTATACCAGTTCATAAAGTAACAGACTGTTATTACAGCATTATACCAGTTCATAAAGTAACAGACTGTTACTACAGCGTTATACCAGTTCATAAAGTATCAGACTGTGACTACAGCATTATACCAGTTCATAAAGTAACAGACTGTTACTACAGCGTTATACCAGTTCATAAAGTAACAGACTTTTATTACAGCATTATACCAGTTCATAAAGTAACAGACTGTTATTACAGCATCATACCAGTTCATAAAGTAACAGACTGTTATTACAGCATCATACCAGTTCATAAAGTAACAGACTGTTATTACAGCATTATACCAGTTCATAAAGTAACAGACTGTTATTACAGCATCATACCAGTTCATAAAGTAACAGACTGTTATTACAGCATTATACCAGTTCATAAAGTAACAGACTGTTACTACAGCATTATACCAGTTCATAAAGTAACAGACTGTTATTACAGCATCATACCAGTTTATAAAGTAACAGACAAACTGTTATTACAGCATTATACCAGTTCATAAAGTAACAGACAGACTGTTATTACAGCATCATACCAGTTTATAAAGTAACAGACAAACTGTTATTACAGCATTATACCAGTTCATAAAGTAACAGACAGACTGTTATTACAGCATCATACCAGTTCATAAAGTAACAGACTGTTATTACAGCGTTATACCAGTTCATAAAGTAACAGACTGTTATTACAGCGTTATACCAGTTCATAAAGTAACAGACTGTTACTACAGCATTATACCAGTTTATAATAAAAATGAAACGTCTAGGAAGTTAGTTTCGTTTTGCTCCAGTAGATGGCATCAGTCAGTTTTGATGCGATCGATGTGAGGGATTTGAAATGGCGTGTGACAGAGGGAGTCATACACTGAGTGTACAAAACATTAGGAACATTTCACGGTCAACAGTTTTCTGTGCGTCTCAACAATTGTCCACCTCCCAAAGGACATCCAGCCAACTTGGGGGTGGCAGGTAGCCTAGTGGTTAGAGCGTTGGACTAGTAACCAAAATGTTGCTGGATCGAATCCTCGAGCTGACAAAGTAACAATCTGTCGTTCTGTCCCTGAAAAAGGCAGTTACTGTAAATAAGAATTTGTTCTTCACTGACCTGCCTAGTTAAATAAATAAAATAACAACTTGACAGAACTGTCAAGCATCGCTGTGGAACACATGAGACTGTGGAGTCCATGCCTTGACTAACTGAGGCTGTTCTGAGGGTCAAAAGGGAGACTCAATATTACATAGGTGTTCCTCATTTTTGGGGAACTTAATGTATATTCTCAACACATTAAGAATGCTGAAATGAATATCAGAGAATTATTCAGAGTACTTGATTTATTTAAACAGCTGCAGATTGAGAACATGTACACAACCCATTAATATATATATATATCAGTATAGTAGAATAGACCTAGTTACAACCCATTAATATCTATATCAGTATAGTAGAATAGACCTAGTTACAACCCATTAATATCTATATCAGTATAGTAGAATAGACCTAGTTACAACCCATTAATATCTATATCAGTATAGTAGAATAGACCTAGTTACAACCCATTAATATATATATCAGTAGAATAGACCTAGTTACAACCCATTAATATCTATATCAGTAGAATAGACCTAGTTACAACCCATTAATATCTATATCAGTAGAATAGACCTAGTTACAACCCATTAATATCTATATCAGTAGAATAGACCTAGTTACAACACATTAATATCTATATCAGTAGAATAGACCTAGTTACAACCCATTAATATCTATATCAGTATAGTAGAATAGACCTAGTTACAACCCATTAATATCTATATCAGTAGAATAGACCTAGTTACAACACATTAATATCTATATCAGTAGAATAGACCTAGTTACAACCCATTAATATCTATATCAGTATAGTAGAATAGACCTAATTACAACCCATATATATCCATTAAAACATTAATTGAATAATATGAACCACTCTTTCGCAGGATGTTTGAAATTTTCAACGGCTTTACAAAATATAAAATATTAAATAGGTTACTGAATAGTTAGTTACATGTCAAATATTTTTACAGTTATAGAAAAATAAACAATTAGTATATCCTAGACCTAGTACATTACATTGAACCTAATCCATACCAATCTCAGATAGGGTATTAACCTAGTACATTACATTGAACCTCCTCTATACCAATCTCAGATAGGGTATTAACCTAGTACATTACATTGAACCTCCTCTATACCAATCTCAGATAGGGTATAGACCTAGTACATTACATTGAACCTCCTCTATACCAATCTCAGATAGGGTATTAACCTGCATGACAAGGTTTGCGTCACTAATGGCAACCTATTCTCTTTAAAGTGCACCAACAAGGGTTAGGGTGTTAGGGGGTGATGGTGGTTGATGACATCACTGTGGTCTTGGCAGTAGTCGATCTGCTCTCAATCTTGGTCACATGACTCTGGACCCAGGCTTCAGAAGGGTCAACACAAAATGTCTTCCCTTTCTTTGTGGTGAAACTGCAACAGATACACAACACATTGTCTCTCAGAACATCCAGTCTGTAATATGAACGCTCTGTCTTGTCTTGTACAGTGTAGCCTGGATGTAGCCTGGTTCCAGGTGTGTTTGTGCTATCATACCAACTCCTTGTCACTCCTGGTCCTGTTTGGCATGACAAGGAGTTGACGTGAAGTCACAAACAGATCTGGGACCAGGCTAGCCCAGATGTTTACAGTTTACAGTAGACTATGCTGACTTACATCAGTGCTTTGCGAGGGCAGCTACTGGAGGTTGTTCTGAGAGAAACCACTTGTTGAAGAGGGATCCTCGCGCTGAATTTCATGCAGCAGTCAGTTAACGTTTCCAACGCGTTGACACCTGTAAACAAATGATCATAAACCACAGTTAACATAAAGATCACCAGGTGTGTCTCCAACAGCGTATTACAAAGCATTGCTACACACACACACACACACACACACACACACACACAAACACACACACACACACACACACACACACACACACACACACACACACACACACACACACACACACACACACACACACACACACACACACACACACACACACGTACCTTGTGCAGACGTCGTATGCAGGGAGCAGAGCAGTCCCAGGAGGAGTAGAGCAGTCAGGGTCTTCATGGTTCAGAGATGGTTGAGATGCAGAAGATTGTATTGTCTGAGATGTTCTCTGATGTTCTGGTCTCTGATGCTCTGGTCTCTGATGCTCTGGTCTCTGATGCTCTGGTCTCTGATGTTGTGGTCTCTGATGTTCTGGTCTCTGATGTTCTGGTCTCTGATGTTCTGGTCTCTTATGCTCTGGTCTCTGATGCTCTAGTCTGGTTCTGTGTCAGAAGTCTAGCTGATGCTCTGGTTCTATGTCTGAGGTCTGATCTGAACTGTCTTTTATACAGAGAGCTGGTCCATCAGACCCATTAACAATTGACGGGGGAATCTCCCCTCTATTCCTTCATTCACTCTGAATATCTTTCTAAGAACCAACATTCTGCCCTTCAGGTTCCTCTTCTTCAATTCTCTGTAACTCTGTTTCCTCCAGGATGTTCAGCAGCGTTGCTATTTTCTGAAATACTCAGAATACATTTACTGGAGATTTGCATGTCAAAGGAAGGATATTAAAGTGGACTATATACTATATGATACATTACATCAAGTACAAGAACAATTCAGATTAAATTAAATTCTCTACATCATAACCAACTAGTTTGTCAGTAATTCTTGAAATCAACTATGTGTCTTTCAACATTTAAATGCAGATTTTAGGATGTGTGTATTTTGATTTAAAACCTGTAGCATACTGTTAACCTTTACATCATAGTGAAGTTAAATCATAGAATATTTTATAAATTAATCTCAGATTTAGTGGGGTGTGGTTTGTGTCTTCCCTCAGTTTGGAAGGTTGGTGGTTTGATCCCTGGTCGAGTTTATAACAAAAACATTCTACAGTTGCTATATCCATTATTGGACTAATAAATTAATGATATACACACATTGATTCTTGAAGAATATAACTTCTAAATGCTTCTTGAGTTTAGTTGAACTGTCATACCCCATCAGAACCCAGAATATAAGCTTATTTTACTATAATTTAAAACATAGGAAATGTAAACACCCACTGTATATCCTGAGAAGGTGGTTAAAACTATAATGTTGACATCGTGGATGGTCAGTCCTTCCATCTGTAGCTCTGTCTATGAATTTGGGAGTGGTTACATTTATCCAAACCCATCCCTGGCTTTTCACAAAAACAAGGACAGGAAATGTTTTGTTATACTATGGGCAGTTATGGACCGGACAAGACTCCTGTACTCTCCCCACACTCACACCAACTTCACTAGACTACTGTAGACTCAGTATCTCTCCCCACACTCACACCAACTTCACTAGACTACTGTAGACTCAGTATCTCTCCCTACACTCACACCAACTTCACTAGACTACTGTACTCTCTCCCTACACTCACACCAACTTCACTAGACTACTGTAGACTCTGTATCTCTCCCCACACTCACACCAACTTCACTAGACTACAGTAGACTCTGTATCTCTCCCCACACTCACACCAACTTCACTAGACTACTGTACTCTCTCCCTACACTCACACCAACTTCACTAGACTACTGTAGACTCTGTATCTCTCCCTACACTCACACCAACTTCACTAGACTACTGTAGACTCAGTATCTCTCCCCACACTCACACCAACTTCACTAGACTACTGTAGACTCTGTATCTCTCCCCACACTGACACCAACTTAACTAGACTACAGTAGACTCAGTATCTCTCCCTACACTGACACCAACTTCACTAGACTACAGTAGACTCTGTATCTCTCCCTACACTCACACAAACTTCACTAGACTACTGTAGACTCTGTATCTCTCCCTACACTCACACCAACTTCACTCTACTACAGTAGACTCTGTATCTCTCCCTACACTCACACCAACTTCACTAGACTACTGTAGACTCAGTATCTCTCCCTACACTCACACCAACTTCACTAGACTACTGTAGACTCAGTATCTCTCCCTACACTCACACCAACTTCACTAGACTACTGTAGACTCAGTATCTCTCCCCACACTCACACCAACTTCACTAGACTACAGTATACTCTGTATCTCTCCCCACACTCACACCAACTTCACTAGACTACAGTATACTCTGTATCTCTCCCCACACTCACACCAACTTCACTAGACTACTGTATACTCTATCTCTCTACTCACACTCACTTCACACTCAGCAGAAACAGCCTTTTACTGTAAAATATAATTTCAAGAAATTCTAGAAAAATGTTTCCATTATGTTTTGTATTCAAAATGACAGAAGACTTCCTGTAGGCCTGATATGCAATCATACTGACTGACCCATCTGTTATACAATCATACTGACTGACCCATCTGGCTCTACAATCATACTGACTGACCCATCTGTTATACAATCATACTGACTGACCCATCTGGCTCTACAATCATACTGACTGACCCATCTGTTATACAATCATACTGACTGACCCATCTGTTATACAATCATACTGACTGACCCATCTGTTATACAATCATACTGACTGACCCATCTGTTATACAATCATACTGACTGACCCATCTGGCTCTACAATCATACTGACTGACCCATCTGTTATACAATCATACTGACTGACCCATCTGGCTCTACAATCATACTGACTGACCCATCTGGCTCTACAATCATACTGACTGACCCATCTGTCTATACAATCATACTGACTGACCCATCTGATATACAATTATACTGACTGACCCATCTGTTATACAATCATACTGACTGACCCATCTGGCTCTACAATCATACTGACTGACCCATCTGTTATACAATCATACTGACTGACCCATCTGGCTCTACAATCATACTGATCTCTCTCTCTCTCTCTCTCTCTCTCTCTCTCTCTCTCTCTCTGTCTCTCTCTCTCTTTCTCTGTCTCTCTCTCTCTCTCTCTCTCTCTCTCTCTTTCTCTGTCTCTCTCTCTCTCTCTCTCTCTCTCTCTCTCTCTCTCTCTCTCTCTCTCTCTCTGTCTCTCTCTCTCTGTCTCTCTCTCTCTCTCTCTCTCTCTCTCTCTCTCTCTCTCTCTCTCTCTCTCTCTCTCTCTCTCTCTCTCTCTGTCTCTCTCTCTCTCTCTCTCTCTTTCTCTGTCTCTCTCTCTCTCTGTCTCTCTCTCTCTCTCTCTCTCTCTCTCTCTCTCTCTCTCTCTCTCTCTCTCTCTCTCTCTCTCTCTCTCTCTCTCTCTCTCTCTCTCTCTCTCTCTCTCTCTCTGTCTCTCTCTCTCTTTCTCTGTCTCTCTCTCTCTCTCTCTCTCTCTGTCTCTCTCTATCTCTCTCTCTCTCTCTCTCTCTCTCTTTCTCTGTCTCTCTCTCTCTCTCTCTCTCTCTCTCTCTGTCTCTCTCTCTCTCTCTCTCTCTCTCTCTCTGTCTCTTTCTCTCTCTCTCTCTCTCTCTCTGTCTCTCTCTCTCTCTCTCTCTCTCTCTCTCTCTCTCTCTGTCTCTCTCTCTGTCTCTCTCTGTCTCTCTCTCTCTCTCTCTCTCTCTCTGTCTCTTCCTCTCTCTCTGTCTCTCTCTCTCTCTCTCTCTCTCTCTCTCTCTCTCTCTGAATTAATTTCGTTTCAAAGGGCTTTGTTGGACTTTATTTAACTAATTATGTGACTTCTGAAGGTAATTGGTTGCATCAGATCTTATTTAGGGGATAAATAGCAACGTATATATGCACGCACCAGATTCCTGTTTTTTATTTTTGGGAAAAACATGAAAGAAGTTATTTTTGGACTATTTTGTGTACGTCCATTACATGAAATCAAAATCAAAATCTATTTAAATTACAGGTTGCGATGCAACGAAATAGGAAAAACACCAAGGGGGATGAATACTTTTGCAAGGCACTGTACTTCTCCATAGTCAGTTGAATTTGTAGATGCTATTTTTATGTTTCTGTGTCCAGTATGAAGGAAGTTAGAGGCAGTTTCGCAAGCCAATGCTAATTAGCGTTAGCACAATGGCTGGAAGTCTATGGGTATCTGCTAGCATGCCTGCAGTAGATAAAGGACATCATTGCAAAAATCCCAAAGTATCTCTTTAAGCATTTTTTTCATCTGACTGTAACAGAACTTTATTGCAGAAATATCTCACCATCCCTTTAAACTGACCTGTACTGATGAAGAGTGAATCTCTCACCATCCCTTTAAACTGACCTGTACTGATGAAGAGTGAATCTCTCACTGTCCCTTTAAACTTTGACCTGTACTGATGAAGAATGAATCTCTCACCATCCCTTTAAACTTTGATCTGTACTGATGAAGAGGGAATTGGAAAGAGATGGTCTCCTGACTACCATGTTCTGTGTCCCTCAGATCCAGTGCTGAATGAACAGATCTCCAACACAGACACCAAGGCAATAAGTGGATCCAATGCAACATGATGGACAGAGGTAACATACAGAGTTCTCCCCAAAGAATGTTTGAGCGGCGCCACCTGGTGGACTGGCGGCGGCATTATGTAAAATACAATACTTAAATATTTCTGAGTAGATTACAGGAAATGTCAGTTACAGGTGTTGAAAACACCTGCTCAGCTGCACCACCTTGATAAATAATCCTGGGGAGAACCCTGACATGTACACATTCTCACACCTGTCCACACACACACACCTGCACTCGCACAGAAACTCCCAGATTGTAACAAGCCCAGACTTCCATTCTTTTGATCGTGTCTCTATTCCTTCTTGCCGTCCAGGAAAACCTTTGTTACCTCAACTTGTGACCCTTTCGTGGCAGAAACGATCTGCCTCCAAGTCTACAGCCATACTGGAGCAAGAAGTCAACTTGCAACACACACAACACTCTTGGATAAAACCTAAATCTTTCACAACGTGGGTTCTAGCATTGCTTGGCCCCAGTCACACACAACGTATCGGATCCAAGCTATGAGGTGTGATATTGCCTCCTAGAACTGCCCCCCGAAATCCCTGCCCGCTCCCCACCCCACCCAGCTCAACTCCCCTGTTTTCAAATAAGCTGATGTCAGATGTGATACAGAGACTGACTCCAGGTCAGTTTGGCACTGGTGTTGTGCTGTGTGTTGGTCAGTATGGAGCTGCACTGGCCTGGGGTCAGAGCTATAACAGCACTGAGTGGCATGGAGACTCTTTTCTGCTATGGATAGAACAAATACTATATTAAAGAGTATAAAACATTTTTATTTAAATGTTTTTGTTCATGTTTGTTGTTGATGTATTGATTTCTGATTGGTTGATCTGTAGAAATCTAAATACCAAAATATTAAAATATGAACACTTCTCAGATCAGTGTCTAATACATTCCAAAATGTAAATTATAGAAAGTGTTAGACGACGTCAGTTTCAAAGTGTTGTTTTAATAAATAATCTGTGAATCCCAGATTATTTCCAGAACATAAAATGTGCAACATTCATGCAATACAAATGATAAGAGAGTGATGATTAAAATGCAGTCTACAGAAGTCTAACTTCAGCAGGTTGTAATACACTGAACACTGCAGAGAGAAATGCTATGAATAGAGCTGACACAATTCCACAACGTCGTGCCCTGCTGAACGCAGCCCAGGTGAGTTCTAATCTAAACCCATCCAAGTCACGTCAACAGCACCACCTTTCTCCCTTACAACCAATCACGCATGTGCCTTGACAAACATAGGAAAGGAGGAATCTGCCGTGATTGGTCAGCTTTGGCTGCCTGACGGTATGTATTAAGGTTGCCATGGTAGCATATGATCTCAGGAGGCCTGTCCCTTTACATAAGGGTGTGTTCCTCTGCCCAGACGTTGGGCCAGTTGTGTGCCCCCCTACGGGACTCCCAATCACGGCCGGTTGTGATACAGCCTGGAAGATACATTTCTATCTGGTCTGACTGGTCTGAACATCCATTGGCACTTGGGAGTTTTAGCTTCTTTAGATTCTTAGTCTTCTTTACCTGGGTTCTGGAATAGAACTGAGTGCTCCTTAGTGTTCTTTACCTGTGTTCTGGAATAAAACTGAGTGCTCCTTGGTGTTCTTTACCTGGGTTCTGGAATATAACTGAGTGCTCCTTGGTGTTCTTTACCTGGGTTCTGGAGAATAACTGAGTGCTCATTGGTGTTCTTTACCTGGGTTCTGGAATATAAATGAGTGCTCCTTAGTGTTCTTTACCTGTGTTCTGGAATATAAATGAGTGCTCCTTGGTGTTCTTTACCTGGGTTCTGGAATATAACTGAGTGCTCCTTGGTGTTCTTTACCTGGCTTCTGGAATGTAACTGAGTGCTCCTTGGTGTTCTTTACCTGGGTTCTGGAGAATAACTGAGTGCTCATTGGTGTTCTTTACCTGGGTTCTGGAATATAAATGAGTGCTCCTTGGTGTTCTTTACCTGGGTTCTGGAATATAACTGAGTGCTCCTTGGTGTTCTTTACCTGGGTTCTGGAATATAACTGGGTGCTCCTTGGTGTTCTTTACCTGGGTTCTGGAATAGAACTGAGTGCTCCTTAGTGTTCTTTACCTGTGTTCTGGAATAAAACTGAGTGCTCCTTGGTGTTCTTTACCTGGGTTCTGGAATATAACTGAGTGCTCCTTGGTGTTCTTTACCCGGGTTCTGGAGAATAACTGAGTGCTCATTGGTGTTCTTTACCTGGGTTCTGGAATATAAATGAGTGCTCCTTGGTGTTCTTTACCTGAGTTCTGGAATAGAACTGAGTGCTCCTTAGTGTTCTTTACCTGTGTTCTGGAATAAAACTGAGTGCTCCTTGGTGTTCTTTACCTGGGTTCTGGAATATAACTGAGTGCTCCTTGGTGTTCTTTACCTGGCTTCTGGAGAATAACTGAGTGCTCATTGGTGTTCTTTACCTGGGTTCTGGAATATAAATGAGTGCTCCTTAGTGTTCTTTACCTGTGTTCTGGAATATAAATGAGTGCTCCTTGGTGTTCTTTACCTGGGTTCTGGAATATAACTGAGTGCTCCTTGGTGTTCTTTACCTGTGTTCTGGAATAGAACTGAGTGCTCCTTGGTGTTCTTTACCTGGCTTCTGGAATAGAACTGAGTGCTCCTTGGTGTTCTTTACCTGGGTTCTGGAATAGAACTGAGTGCTCCTTAGTGTTCTTTACCTGGGTTCTGGAATAGAACTGAGTGCTCCTTAGTGTTCTTTTTGGCAAAGTTGAAAAATGTAAGGTTTAAAACAATGATCTCCACAAAATGGGATACACACTGAGTGTACAAAACATTAAGAACACCTCTCTAATATTGTACTTCCTTCAGAACAGCCTCGACATGAACACTAGGTGTCCATAGCATCCCACAGGGATACTGGCCCATGTTGACTCTTATGCATCCCACAGGGATACTGGCCCATGTTGACTCTTATGCATCCCACAGGGATACTGGCCCATGTTGACTCTTATGCTTCCCACAGGGATACTGGTCCATGTTGACTCTTATGCTTCCCACAGTTGTGTGATGTGGATGGTGGACCATTGTTGACACACACGGGAAACTGTTGAGGATGGAAATCCCAGCAGTGTTGGAGATTATTGTGGAGCGGATTGAGGAAAACATTGTGTTGAAAGCGTTCCACATGTTGACTACCATTTTTCCCACAGTTGTGTGAAGTTGTCTGGATGTTCGTTGGACCATTCATGATACACACAGGAAACCTTTGAGCAAGGAAAATCCAACAGCGTGGCAGTCCCAGACAAAGTCAGACCGGTGCCCTTGACACCTACTACCGTACCCCGTTTAAAGGCACTTAAATCTAACACTAGAATGAATATCATAGAATTCTTCAGAAGTCTTCATTTATTAAAAAAACAACAGATGACCAACAGTTGACAGTATAGTAGAAAAATACAATATATATATCAATAGAATAGACCTAGTTACAACCCATTAATATCTATATCAGTATAGTAGAATAGACCTAGTTACAACCCATTAATATCTACATCAGTAGAATAGACCTAGTTACAACCCATTAATATCTACATCAGTAGAATAGACCTAGTTACAACCCATTAATATCTATATCAGTAGAATAGACCTAGTTTACAACCCATTAATATCTATATCAGTAGAATAGACCTAGTTACAACCCATTAATACATTAATTGAATAATATGAACCACTCTTTCGCAGGATGTTTGAAATCTTCTACAGATTTATAAAAAATAATATATTAAATAGGTTACTGAATAGTTACATGTCAAATATGTTTACAGTTTTAGAAAAACAAAAACGCAGTACATTACACTGAACATATTTACTGAACATATTCTATACCAATCTCAGATAGGGTATTAACCTAGTACATTACACTGAACATATTTACTGAACCTCCTCTATACCAATCTCAGATAGGGTATTAACCTAGTACATTACACTGAACCTATTCTATACCAATCTCAGATAGGGTATTAACCTAGTACATTACATTGAACCTCCTCTATACCAATCTCAGATAGGATATTAACCTAGTACATTACACTGAACATATTCTATACCAATCTCAGATAGGGTATTGACCTAGTACATTACACTGAACATATTCTATACCAATCTCAGATAGGGTATTAACCTAGTACATTACACTGAACATATTTACTGAACATATTCTATACCAATCTCAGATAGGATATTAACCTAGTACATTACACTGAACCTATTCTATACCAATCTCAGATAGGGTATTAACCTAGTACATTACACTGAACATATTTACTGAACATATTCTATACCAATCTCAGATAGGGTGGCAACCTATTCCCTTTACAGTGCATCAACAAGGGGTTGGGGTGTTAGGGGGTGATGGTAGTTGATGACGTCATTGTCGTCTGCTCTCAATCTTGGTCACATGACTCTGGACCCAGGCTTCAGAAGGGTCAACACAAAATGTCTTCCCTTTCTTTGTGGTGAAACTGCAACAGATACACAACACATTGTCTCTCAGAACATCCAGTCTGTAATATGAATGCTCCGTCTTGTCTTGTACAGTGTAGCCTGGATGTAGCCTGGTTCCAGGTGTGTTTGTGCTATCATACCAACTCCTTGTCACTCCTGGTCGTGTTTGGCATGACAAGGAGTTGACGTGAAGTCACAAACAGATCTGGGACCAGGCTAGCCCAGATGTTTACAGTTTAGAGTAGACTATGCTGACTTACATCAGTGCTTTGCGAGGGCAGCTACTGGAGGTTGTTCTGAGAGAAACCACTTGTTGAAGAGGGATCCTCGCGCTGAATTTCATACAGCAGTCAGGTGCCATTTCCAACGCGATGACACCTGTAAACAAACCACAGTTAACATAAAGATCTCTAGGTGTGTCTCCAACAGCGTATTACACAGTATTGCAACACACACACACACACACACACACACACACACACACACACACACACACACACACACACACACACACACACACACACACACACACACACACACACACACACACACACGTACCTTGTGCAGACGTCGTATGCAGGGAGCAGAGCAGTCCCAGGAGGAGTAGAGCAGTCAGGGTCTTCATGGTTCAGAGATGGTTGAGATGCTGAATATTGTATTGTCTGAGATGTTCTCTGATGTTCTGGTCTCTGATGTTCTGGTCTCTGATGTTCTGGTCTCTGATGCTCTGGTCTCTGATGCTCTGGTCTCTGATGCTCTGGTCTCTGATGCTCTGGTCTCTGATGTTGTGGTCTCTGATGTTCTGGTCTCTGATGTTCTGGTCTCTGATGTTCTGGTCTCTTATGCTCTGGTCTCTGATGCTCTAGTCTGGTTCTGTGTCAGAAGTCTAGCTGATGCTCTGGTTCTATGTCTGAGGTCTGACCTGACCTGTCTTTTATACAGAGAGCTGGTCCATCAGACCCATTAACAATTGACGGGGGAATCTCCCCTCTATTCCTTCATTCACTCTGAATATCTTTCTAAGAACCAACATTCTGCCCTTCAGGTTCCTCTTCTTCAATTCTCTGTAACTCTGTTTCCTCCAGGATGTTCAGCAGAGCTGCTATTTTCTGAAATACTCAGAATACATTTACTGGAGAATTGCATGTCAATGGAAGGATATTAAAGTGGACTATATACTATATGATACATTACATCAAGTACAACAACTGTTCAGATTAAATTAAGTTCTCTACATCATAACCAACTCGTTTATAAGTTACACTTAAATTCAAATATGTTTCTTTCAACTTTTAAATGCAGATATAAGGATGTGTCCATGTTGATAAGAACAATACCTGTATTGCTGTTCTCACTCAGTAGTCTTTCTAAGATCCTGTCTCCTCAGATCTCTCCTCCTCAACTTTCTTTTCAATGCCTCACTGTTGCAGCAAAATCCTTCAGACATATTACTGCTTATTAAATCCATACACCGACTGTGGGTATTATTTCCAATTCATTCAGATATATAAAAAAGTAATTTTTATTTAGAAGAATTATAAATACGGAAGGATACAATATTGGTCCCTGTAGGCTGCCCACATTCGGCAAACAAGCAATTTGCTCATCGGCTCCACGATGGTCCTCAAGGCAGGTGGCCCCAAGGCAGGTCACCCCAAGGCAGGTGAGGAGAAGAACTGTGTGCAAACCATGCCCCAAAATATTCTAATGAGCCCCCGCCTCAACACTATGAAGTAGCTGGCACTGGATGTGGACTAACCCGTTGGGCTGATGTGGGCTTTATGTGGGCTTGGTGTGGATTAGCCCGTTGGGTTGGTGTGGGCTTGGTGTGGATTAGCCCGTTGGGTTGGTGTGGGCTTGGTGTGGATTAGCCCGTTGGGTTGGTGTGGGCTCGATTTGGGCTTGGTGTGGATTAGCCCATTGGGTTGGTGTGGGCTGGTGTGGATTAGCCCGTTGGGTTGGTGTGGGCTTGGTGTGGGCTTGGTGTGGGCTTGGCGTGGATGAGCCCGTTGGGCTTGATGTGGGCTTGGTGTGGACTAACCCGTTGATCTGGTGTGGGCTTGGTGTGGATTAGCCCGTTGGGTTGGTGTGGGCTTGGTGTGGATTAGCCCGTTGGGTTGGTGTGGGCTTGGTGTGGATTAGCCCGTTGGGCTGGTGTGGGCTTGGTGTGGATTAGCCCATTGGGTTGGTGTGGACTAGCCCGTTGGGTTGGTGTGGGCTTGGTGTGGATTAGCCCGTTGGGTTGGTGTGGGCTTGGTGTGGGATATCCCATTGGACTGGTGTGGGCTTGGTGTGGGCTTGGTGTGGACGAGCCCGTTGGGCTGGTGTGGGCTTGGTGTGGACGAGCCCGTTGGGATGGTGTGGGCTTGGTGTGGACGAGCCCGTTGGGCTGGTGTGGGCTTGGTGTAGACGAGCCCGTTGGGCTGGTGTGGGCTTGGTGTGGACTAAACCATTGGGATGGTGTGGGCTTGGTGTGGACCAGCCCGTTGGGATGGTGTGCTCTTTATGTGGTCTTGGTGTGGACTAGCCCGTTGGGCTGGTGTGGGCTTGACGTGAGCTTGGTGTGGACTAAACCATTGGGCTGGTGTGGGCTTGGTGTGGACTAACCCGTTGGGATGGTGTGGGCTTGGTGTGGACTAAACCATTAGGCTGGTGTGGGCTTGGTGTGGACGAGCCCGTTGGGCTGGTGTGGGCTTGACGTGAGCTTGGTGTGGACTAAACCATTGGGCTGGTGTGGGCTTGGTGTGGACTAACCCGTTGGGATGGTGTGGGCTTGGTGTGGTCTAGATGTGGACTAAACCATTGGGATGGTGTGCTCTTTATGTGGGCTTGGTGTGGCCTAACCCGTTGGGATGGTGTGGGCTTGGTGTGGACTAGCCCGTTGGGATCGTGTGGGCTTGGTGTGGACTAGCCCGTTGGGATGGTGTGGGCTTGGTGTGGACTAGCCCGTTGGGATGGTGTGGGCTTGGTGTGGGCTTGGTGTGGACTAACCCGTTGGGATGGTGTGGGCTTGGTGTGGACTAGCCCGTTGGGATGGTGTGGGCTTAGTGTGGACTAACCCGTTGGGTTGGTGTGGGCTTGGTGTGGACTAGCCCGTTGGGATGGTGTGGGCTTGGTGTGGACTAGCCCGTTGGGATGGTGTGGGCTTAGTGTGGACTAACCCGTTGGGTTGGTGTGGGCTTGGTGTGGACTAGCCCATTGGGCTGGTGTGGGCTTGGTGTGGACCAGCTCATTGGGCTGGTGTGGGCTTGGTGTGGACTAGCCCGTGCCCACATGGGGCAAATGGGATCATGTTTGCTGGGTGGTAACTGTAGTTTGTTTCAATTAATTTATTCATACATTCATTCATTTGTTAATTTATTTATTCCTTCATTCACTTCTCTGAGCAGACATTTAAAAAATTATTCTGTATTTTAATGAAAATGTTTGTTATTTGCATGCCAGTTCAGTTACTGTCAGTCCCTCCCTGTTTCCACCAGTAACTCTGTGCAGTACTGTGAACTCTGGCTTCAAGTTATTACAAACATTTTGAGAATGACAATGAGAGAACAGCGCTGCAGTGTTGGTTCTTAGAAAAGCCGCAGTCGTTTGCATCATACGAAGTTCTGGTGACAGAACGGGGAAGTGAGAGTTATTTTAAAAAGAGACGTCTCTCTTGACTTGAGTCTTTCTGAACTGAACAAAAACAGGATACTTGGTTCAGTGCGTGTGTCAGCAAAATATGCATCTTCAATTGAAACTTATTTACGTCACACCCTGATCTGTTTCACCTGTCCTTGTGATTGTCTCCACCCCCCTCCAGGTGTCGCCCATCTTCCCCATTATCCCCTGGGTATTTATACCTGTGTTCTCTGTTTGTCTGTTGCCAGTTTGTCTTGTTTGTCAAGCCAACCAGCGGTTTTGTGTCAGCTCAGCTCTTCCCTTGTCCTCCTGGTTTTTAACCCCTGCCTGTCCTGATGCTGTACCCACCTGTCAGACCACTCTGCCTGCCCCTGAGCCTGCCTGCCGTCCTGTACCTTTGCCCCTTTTGCTGCTATAAACATTGTTACTGCGACACGGTCTGCATCTGGGTCTTACCTTGATCCCTGATAATTTAATGATATAGAAAGAGAGCCATCAGTCAGTATGATTGTAGAGCCAGATGGGTCAGTCAGTATGATTGTAGAGCCAGATGGGTCAGTCAGTATGATTGTATAACAGATGGGTCAGTCAGTATGATTGTAGAGCCAGATGGGTCAGTCAGTATGATTGTAGAGCCAGATGGGTCAGTCAGTATGATTGTATAGACAGATGGGTCAGTCAGTATGATTGTAGAGCCAGATGGGTCAGTCAGTATGATTGTAGAGCCAGATGGGTCAGTCAGTATGATTGTAGAGCCAGATGGGTCAGTCAGTATGATTGTATAACAGATGGGTCAGTCAGTATGATTGTATAACAGATGGGTCAGTCAGTATGATTGTATAACAGATGGGTCAGTCAGTATGATTGTAGAGCCAGATGGGTCAGTCAGTATGATTGTAGAGCCAGATGGGTCAGTCAGTATGATTGTAGAGGCAGATGGGTCAGTCAGTATGATTGTAGAGCCAGATGGGTCAGTCAGTATGATTGTATAACAGATGGGTCAGTCAGTATGATTGTAGAGCCAGATGGGTCAGTCAGTATGATTGTAGAGCCAGATGGGTCAGTCAGTATGATTGTAGAGCCAGATGGGTCAGTCAGTATGATTGTATAACAGATGGGTCAGTCAGTATGATTGTATAACAAATGGGTCAGTCAGTATGATTGTATAGACAGATGGGTCAGTCAGTATGATTGTAGAGCCAGATGGGTCAGTCAGTATGATTGTAGAGCCAGATGGGTCAGTCAGTATGATTGTATAACAGATGGGTTAGTCAGTATGATTGTATAACAGATGGGTCAGTCAGTATGATTGTATAGACAGATGGGTCAGTCAGTATGATTGTAGAGCCAGATGGGTCAGTCAGTATGATTGTAGAGCCAGATGGGTCAGTCAGTATGATTGTAGAGCCAGATGGGTTAGTCAGTATGATTGTATAACAGATGGGTCAGTCAGTATGATTGTATAACAGATGGGTCAGTCAGTATGATTGTATAACAGATGGGTCAGTCAGTATGATTGTATAACAGATGGGTCAGTCAGTATGATTGCATATCAGGCCTACGGGAAGTCTTCTGTCATTTTGAATACAGAACATAATGGAATTATGGAATCATTTTTCTAGAATTTCTTGAAAATCAATTATACAGTTAAATTCTTTCTGCTGAGTGTGAAGTTGGTGTCAGTGTGGAGAGAGTACAGTAGTCTAGTGAAGTTGGTGTGAGTGTAGGGAGAGATACTGAGTATACTGTAGTCTAGTGAAGTTGGTGTGAGTGTAGGGAGAGATACAGAGTCTACAGTAGTCTAGTGAAGTTTGTGTGAGTGTAGGGAGAGATACAGAGTCTACAGTAGTCTAGTGAAGTTGGTGTGAGTGTGGAGAGAGATACAGAGTCTACAGTAGTCTAGTGAAGTTTGTGTGAGTGTAGGGAGAGATACAGAGTCTACAGTAGTCTAGTGAAGTTGGTGTGAGTGTGGGGAGAGATACTGAGTCTACAGTAGTCTAGTGAAGTTGGTGTGAGTGTAGGGAGAGATACAGAGTCTACAGTAGTCTAGTGAAGTTGGTGTGAGTGTGGAGAGAGATACAGAGTCTACTGTAGTCTAGTGAAGTTTGTGTGAGTGTAGGGAGAGATACAGAGTCTACAGTAGTCTAGTGAAGTTGGTGTGAGTGTGGAGAGAGATACAGAGTCTACTGTAGTCTAGTGAAGTTGGTGTGAGTGTGGGGAGAGATACTGAGTCTACAGTAGTCTAGTGAAGTTGGTGTGAGTGTAGGGAGAGATACATAGTCTACAGTAGTCTAGTGAAGTTTGTGTGAGTGTAGGGAGAGATACAGAGTCTACAGTAGTCTAGTGAAGTTGGTGTGAGTGTGGAGAGAGATACAGAGTCTACTGTAGTCTAGTGAAGTTGGTGTGAGTGTAGGGAGAGATACAGAGTCTACAGTAGTCTAGTGAAGTTGGTGTGAGTGTGGAGAGAGATACAGAGTCTACTGTAGTCTAGTGAAGTTTGTGTGAGTGTAGGGAGAGATACAGAGTCTACAGTAGTCTAGTGAAGTTGGTGTGAGTGTGGAGAGAGATACAGAGTCTACTGTAGTCTAGTGAAGTTGGTGTGAGTGTAGGGAGAGATACAGAGTCTACAGTAGTCTAGTGAAGTTGGTGTGAGTGTGGGGAGAGATACTGAGTCTACAGTAGTCTAGTGAAGTTGGTGTGAGTGTGGGGAGAGATACAGAGTATACTGTAGTCTTGTCCAGTCCAAAACTACCCGTAGCGTTTGTTAACTTGTTTCTACAGCATGAGCAAACAATTGGCCCAGCGTCGTCCGGGTTCGGCCGATGTAGTCCGTCATTGTAGATAAGAATATCCCTTTTTTTCAACAATTGTTTACAGACAGATTATTTCACTTATAATTCACTGTATCACAATTCTAGTGGGTCAGAAGTTTACATACACTAAGTTGACTGTGGCTTTAAAAAGTGTAGAGAATTCCAGAAAATGATGTCATGGCTTTAGAAGCTTCTGATAGGCTAATTGACATCATTTGAGTCAATTGGAGGTGTACCTGAGGAAGTATTTCAAGGCCTACCTTCAAACTCAGTGCCTCTATGCTTGACATCATGGGAAAATCAAAAGAAAACAGCCAAGACCTCAGAAAAAACATTGTAGACCTCCACAAGTCTGGTTCATCCTTGGGGGCAATTTCCAAATGTCTGAAGGTACCATGTTCATCTGTACAAACAATAGTATGCAAGTATAAACACCAAGGGACCACACAGCCGCCATACCGCTGAAGGAGACACGTTCTGTCTCCTAGAGATGAACGTACTTTGGTGCGAATAGTGCAAATCAATCCCAGAACAACAGCAAAGGACCATGTGAAGATGCTGGAGGAAACAGGTGCAGAAGTGTCTATATATAGAGTAAAACAAGTCCTATATCAACATAATCTGAAAGGCCACTCAGCAAGGAAGAAGCCACTGCTCCAAAACCGCCATAAAAAAGCCAGACTACGCTTTGCAACTGCACATGGGGACAAAGATCATACTTTTGAAGAAATGTCCTCTGGTCTGATGAAACTGTTTGGCCGTAATGACCATCATCATGTTTGGAGGAAAAAGGGGGAGGCTTGCAAGCCAAAGAACACCTTCCCAATTGTGAAGCACGGGGGTGGCAGCATCATGTTGTGGGGGTGCTTTGCTGCAGGAGGGACTGGTGCACTTCACAAAATAGATGGCTTCCTGAGGAAAGAAAATTATGTGGATATATTGAAGCAACATCTCAAGACATCAGTCAGGAAGTTAAAGCTTGGTCGCAAATGGGTCTTCCAAATGGACAATGACCCCAAGCATACTTCCAAAGTTGTGTCAAAATGGCTTAAGGATAACATAGTCAAGGTATTGGAGTGGCCCTGATAAAGCCCTGACCTCAGTTCTATAGAAAATTTGTTTGCAGAACTGAAAAAGCGTGTGCGAGCAAGGAGCCCTACCAACCTGACTTAGTTACACCAGCTCTGTCTGGAGGAATGGGCCAAAATTCACCCAACTTATTGTGGGAAGCTTGTGGAAGGCTATCCTAAATGTTTGACCCGAATTAAACAATTTAAAGGCAATGCTACCAAATACCAATTGAGTGTATGTAAACTTATGACCCACTGGGAATGTGATGAAAGAAATAAAAGCTTAAATATATAATTCTCTACTATTATTCTGACATTTCACATTCTTAAAATTAAAGTGGTGATCCTAACAGACCTAAAACAGGGAATTTTTACTAGGATTAAATGTCAGGAATTGTGAAAAACTGAGTTTACATTTATTTAGCTACAGTGTACGTAATCTTCCGACAACAACTGTATGAGTTATATTCCTCAAGTATCAGTGGGTGTTTATAACTATTTCATTCATCCAAAAATGGAATTCACAGATTGCTTGGCACTCAGCATTAAAGGGGCAAAGAGGATTTGGGCCCCATTTTTGGGGCTTTTGTTATGACTCGACCTGGGAACGAACCACCAACCTTACTTCCACCAACCTTCCTGGGAACGAACCACCAACCTTCCTTCCACCAACCTTCCTGGGAACGAACCACCAACCTTCCTTCCACCAACCTTCCTGGGAACGAACCACCAACATTCCTTCCACCAACCTTCCTGGGAACGAACCACCAACCTTCCTTCCACCAACCTTCCTGGGAACGAACCACCAACCTTCCTTCCACCAACCTTCCTGGGAACGAACCACCAACCTTCCAAACGGAGGGAAGACACAAACCACACCCCACTAAATCTGAGATGAATTGATTGAAAAAGACTCTATGATTTAATTTCACATTGATGTAAAGGTTAATGGTATGCTACAGGTTTTAAATCAAAATGCACACATCCTAAAATCTGCAATTAAAAGTTGAAAGACACATAGTTGATTTCAAGAATGACTTACAAACTAGTTGGTTATGATGTAGAGAACTTAATTTAATTTGAATTGTTCTTGTACTTGATGTAATGTATCATATAGTTTATAGTCCACTTTAATATCCTTCCTTTGACATGCAAATCTCCAGTAAATGTATTCTGAGTATTTCAGAAAATAGCAGCGCTGCTGAACATCCTGGAGGAAACAGCGTTACAGAGAATTGAGGAAGAGGAACCTGAAGGGCAGAATGTTGTTTCTTAGAAAGACATTCAGAGTGAATGAAGGAATAGAGGGGAGATTCCCCCGTCAATTGTTAATGGGTCTGATGGACCAGCTCTCTGTATAAAAGACAGGTCAGATCAGACCTCAGACATAGAACCAGAGCATCAGCTAGACTTCTGACACAAAACCAGACCAGAGCATCAGATACCAGAGCATAAGAGACCAGAACATCAGAGACCAGAACATCAGAGACCAGAACATCAGAGACCAGAACATCAGAGACCAGAGCATAAGAGACCAGAACATCAGAGACCAGAACATCAGAGACCAGAACATCAGAGACCAGAGCATCAGCTAGACTTCTGACACAGAACCAGACAAGAGGTTCAGCTAGACCTCTGACATAAAACCAGACTAGAGCATCAGAGACTAGAGCATCAGAGACCAGAGCATCAGAGACCAGAACATCAGAGACCAGAACATCAGAGACCAGAGCATCAGAGACCAGAGCATCAGAGACAAGAACATCAGAGACCAGAGCATCAGAGACCAGAGCATCAGAGACCAGAGCATCAGAGACCAGAGCATCAGAGACCAGAACATCAGAGACCAGAGCATCAGAGACCAGAACTTCAGAGACCAGAACATCAGAAAACATCTCAGACAATACAATCTTCTGCATCTCAACCATCTCTGAACCATGAAGACCCTGACTGCTCTACTCCTCCTGGGACTGCTCTGCTCCCTCCATACGACATCTGCACAGCGTACGTGTGTGTTTGTGTACAGTGTGTGTACAGTATGCATATGAGTGTATAGGAAGAAGCACCACATGAGATGCCTGTGTTGACCAGTGAGTGTGATCATTCTTTGTTTCCAGCTGTCATGGGGATTTCAGCAATGACTGCCAGAGACTGCTGTGTGAAGTTCTCCCCGAGGAGAATCCCTCTTGGTGCAGTGGTTTCAGTTTCTCGAACCCCTAGTAGCTGCCCTCGCCAAGCACTGGTGTAAGTTAACCACCACGCACACACAGAGATTTAGATTTCTACGGGACATGTTCTATATCTTTGGTGGGCAGGTCCAAATGTGTTGCTAGGACTGCATGGTTACAACCTCTGTTGCTAGGGCTGCATGGTTACAACCTCTGTTGCAGGGCTGCATGGTTACAACCTCTGTTGCAGGGCTGCATGGTTACAACCTCTGTTGCTAGGGCTGCATGGACACAACCTCTGTTGCTAGGGCTGCATGGTTACAACCTCTGTTGCAGGGCTGCATGGTTACAACCTCTGTTGCTAGGGCTGCATGGTTACAACCTCTGTTGCTAGGGCTGCATGGTTACAACCTCTGTTGCTAGGGCTGCATGGTTACAACCTCTGTTGCAGGGCTGCATGGTTACAACCTCTGTTGCAGGGCTGCACCGTTACAACCTCTGTTGCTAAGGCTGCATGGTTACAACCTCTGTTGCTAGGGCTGCATGGTTACAACCTCTGTTGCTAGGGCTGCATGGTTACAACCTCTGTTGCTAGGGCTGCATGGTTACAACCCCTGTGTTGCTAGGGATGCATGGTTACAACCTCTGTTGCTAGGGCTGCATGGTTACAACCTCTGTTGCTAGGGCTGCATGGTTACAACCTCATAGAGGTTCTATATTAATATATACAGATGAATGGTAAAACATATTCTGGATAGAATGTAATGGTTTGACAGTCCTAATAATGACATAGTGATTCTGAATGTAATTGAAAGGTCCGATACTTGTCTTCATACTCAGCCAGTAGGACTGTAGGTACCTGCACAATACACACAGAATCATGTTGGAACATCCATACAGAAGTCTTCCACATGTGAGTTTGGTGTGTGCCTTGTTTAGTTACCCCTAAATATATGGCTGTTGTTTATTGGTTGCAGGTTTACAACAAAGAAAGGGAATCGATTTTGTGTCGACCCATCTCAGGCCTGGGTCCAGAGTCATGTGACCAAGAATGAGAGCAGATCGTTGTCTCTGCCAGGACAACGATGATGTCATCAACCACCGCCACCACAAACTCACTGCCATAACTGTCAGATCTGTCAAGAAAAAAAATATTATATTTTTGTTGTACATACAATAATATTATTTCATTCTTATTTATTTACAAAACTGTGAAGTTACTGTATTTTGAAATTGTTTTGTCAACAATTTTTTTATTTTTTTTCAGCAATAAAGCTAAATAATTTCAACATTTTAATAACGAAGTTAATTGTATTCTTATTGTGGTATTCATACTTTGATTACAAGAGCTTCACATTTTGTGAGTGCGAGTTCTTCACAACTACTTGAGCCGTGTTGCCAGTTACATGGACAGATATCAACTATTTCCATAGACTAGAGACCAGCAGATTCAGCATGTTGGTTGTTTCTTCTTTCAGGAAACAGTTAATGTGTTAGAACTCATGGAACTACAGAGAACTCTGTTTCCAAGACAACAGAGGTCAACAGTCAGGAACACAGAATAAACTGTTCAACTCAACTCCAACAAAACTCTTAGATATATGTTTACCTGTCACACACTCCAGATTGGTGAAATGTGCTGTCTTTCACTTTCCCTTCCTCATTTCCAAGTTGTGAACTTTAAATCACAACCTAACAGGTCTATAACTCTGAACATTAACCAACAACCTAACAGGTCTATAACTCTGAACATTAACCAACAACCTAACAGGTCTATAACTCTGAACATTAACCAACAACCTAACAGGTCTATAACTCTGAACATTAACCAACAACCTAACAGGTCTATGACTCTGAACATTAACCAACAACCTAACAGGTCTATAACTCTGAACATTAACCAACAACCTAACAGGTCTATAACTCTGAACATTAACCAACAACCTAACAGGTCTATAACTCTGTGAACTTTAACCAACAACCTAAAAGGTCTATAATTCTGAACATTAACCAACAAGTCTATAACTCTGTGAGATTTAACCAACAACTTATTTTGACAAACTATTTTGATACCTTTCAAGAATGAGCCGTGTGTATAACTCTGTTTGACAACCTATTGTGAGATCTTGTGAGAATGTCAGAACCAATGCATAATGTACATATGAATGCTGAGCAAGCAATTCTACACAAGTTGTTATTGTCAGCAGTGCTGAAGTGAGTCCTACTTTTGACCAGAGAAGAGGAACAGAAATTGAGGGAAGGGCTTTTCATGGTTGAGTTGTTATGTAATAGCTGTTTATATATAATGAGAGAACAGAACTCAGACATAGAACGAGACTAGAACATCAGATACCAGATCAGACAATACAATCTTCAGCATCTCAACCATCTCTGAATCATGAAGACCCAGACTGCTCTGCTCCCTCCATATGACGTTTGTGTGTGTGTGTGTGTGTGTGTGTGTGTGTGTGTGTGTGTGTGTGCGCGCGCGCGCACGTGCGTGCGTGCGTGTGTGTGTGTGTGTATATATCTCGATTTTTTTGGTCTTCACCAATTCATTTTTATTTGTTTTCTGTGGTCAAGCGGCAGATTCATGATCTATTGTCTGAATGATCTGCTTTCTACCATTTAGCGAGAGGCAGGACCTGTTTCTATAGAAGAAAAGCCCATTTTAATTCTCAGCTTCTCAGCGAACTCATCAATGTGTTTTATAAAAGACAGCTTTCCATCTATCCAGATGCCCAGGTATTTGTGAGCAGGGACACGATCAATATGAAGAACCATCCAAAGTACATATGCTGAAATCATCGTAGTTGTTTTTATGTGCTCTAGAGAACAACATGTACTTTGTTTTTACCTGCATTCAATACTAATTTCAGGTCAATTGAGTTGTTCTGTAATACAATGAAGACGGACTGTAGTTCAGATAGAGCCTGGTCAACGTTGGGGTCAATATCATACACAACAGTATCAACAGCATACAAGTGTAGGTTACAGTTTGTTTTACAGACAAGTAGATATTTTTGATGCAAACAGTAAAGAGTACAGGACCCAGAATCGACCCCTGCGGGACACCTTTCTTAATATCAAGGAAACCCGATTTAGCATCATCAGTAGATACACATTGAGCTCTATCTGTCAAGTAATTGTTTAAACCAGTTACATGCAGCCTGGTCTAGGCCAACTGAGTAAATTAGCAGTGAGTAATCAACAGTATCAAATATTCTACTAATCTATACCTGCCTACTTATATTGATTAATGGTTACATGAAATTAAATTAACCAAAATGTGAATTCATACACGAACCAATGTTATTTTATAAACTTAACTCTGAAATAAAACTCATTTTGAGGATCTTTCTATTCTATGCAGAGTGATTGTAGTAAGTAACATAGCTTACATTTTGTTGATTAAATTATTATGCTGTTAAAAGGGGCAGTACAGTGAAAAACGTGATTCTCCTATTTATTTTTTAAATGATATTTCCACTCTATGAGGTCGAAATAACACTGAAATTGTGAACATTACGATAATGAATTTTTAGTGTAATCTTTTTGGAGCGAGAGGAAAAAAAAATCGCCTGGAATTTCATTCTGTTCAGGCAGGATGGAGTTATTGGCTCACAGCATGACATCACAATCAGATTATTATGACCAATGACCAGTCATCTTTTATTTGCATATGTCTCCTCCTAGCTTGAAGAGGTAAGCAATGGTTGGCTCTAGACTAGAGCCTGGAGGATCCTATTCTCCAGCATATTAACATTTGTATCGGCAGAGCCACACAATCAGATTGAGCATTTCAATGGCAAAAGGAATCTCAGGAAAATAAATGATAAATAAATTAAATATATGAAATAAACACACAATGATATATTAGACAAAGTTATTTAAACATTTTATTAAAAAGACTGCATGGGGGCATAATTGAAGACCTTTGGATGGGAAGGCTTCTGAGGACAGTTTAACCATAGGCCTATTGACTGATAGATAGAAATACCCAGAGCCTTACAGTGATTTCGGAAAGTATTCAGACCCCTTGACTTTTTCCACATTTTGTTACGTTACAGCCATATTGTAAAATTGATTAAATTGTTTTTTCCCCCTCATCAATATACACACAATACCTCATAATGACATCACAATACCACATAATGACATCACAATACCTCATAATGACATCACAATACCACATAATGACATCACAATACCTCATAATGACAAAGCAAAAACAGGTTTAGAATTTGTTTTCTCATTCATAAAAAAAAGAAAAACTGAAATATTAAATTTACATAAGTATTCAGACCCTTTACTCAGTACTTTGTTGAAGAACCATTTGCTGTGATTACAGAGTTGAGGCTCTGGGTATGACGCTACAACCTTCTCCCCCGATTGCTCAGTTTGTCAGGGCGGCCAGCTCTAGGAAGAGTTTTGGTGGTTCCAAACTTCTTCCATTTAAGAATGATGGAGGCCAGCTGTGTTCTTGGGGACCTTCAATGTTGCAGAAGGTTTTTGTACCCTTCGCCAAATCTATACCTCGACACAATCCTGTCTCGGAGCTCTACAGACAATTCCTTCAACCTCATGTCTTGGTTTTTGCTCTGACATGCACTGTCAACTGTGGGACCTTATATAGACAGGTGTGTGCCTTTCCAAATCATGTCCAATCAATTGAATTTACCACAGGTGGACTCCAATCAAGTTGGAGAAAACATCTCAAAGGTGATCAATGGAAACAGGATGCACCTGAGCTCAATTTCAAGTCTCATAGCAAAGGGTCTGAATACTTATGTAAATAAGGTATTTCTGTTTTTTGATAAATTTGCAAAGATTTTTTTTTTAACGGTTCTTGATTTGTCATGCGGTATTGCGTGTATGTAGATTGCTGAGATTTTTTTTGTTGTCATTTAATCCATTTTATAATACGGCTGTAACGTAAAAAAATCTGGAAAAAGTAATGGGGTCTGAATACTTTCCGAAGGCACTGTATATCTCAATATATGGATTTCACTATAAGGACTCTAACCGTTGTAATTGTGTGGTGCTTATGTGAACCTCGGGGAACGTAGCCTACGTGCTCCTCGTTGCTCTGTTGCCTCCGAGAGATGCCACGTGCGTAAGGACGCAGAATAGCGGCACGCACTGCGCATGGCACTTTCGAGTTCCTCAGCTGTGCCATCGCGTCATATCTTCCAACACAGTCCGAACTTCCTCGCGTGCCTCTCCGGGCGGCCCATCCACTATAGCTGCTCATATCCAATGAGCATTTTTCACCGGTCGCCACCGGAAACCTTCCCGCGGCTCATTGTGGAGAGCACAAGCAGAGCTGGGCGTCATGAATTAAAGAAAAGCCTGCATTTACAAATCTGATCACCAAACCCCGCTGCAAGGTAAAAACATTTATGAATACGATTATTGTAGTTTCGGTTATTGTCTTGTTTTATTCATCCTCGATTTATTATCTGATTCAGAAGATCAGATCAGAAGAAAACTACACATGTTGATAGAAAACCGTTATTTTTTTTGTCGATTCATCCTTTACTGTCATTGAATACAATATATTGACAATTATGGCTATTGGCATGACTATATATTGCACGGTGTCATAAAAACGGTTTGCTGTACTCTACAACAGACTATTTGTTCCATTACATTACGACAATGTCACAATAACGGAGAGATATCCTGCAAATGTGTATGCAATACACTTTGGTGGTCCGAAGGGATCATTAAACCTTAATACAACACACACGGCAGAAGTCGCGATCGCCTTGTGTAAATATAGGCTACATGTGTAGTAGGCTAAAACATCTGTATGATTCGGATATTTTGTTTTGAAGTTATTACTAGTCCCATATATGGGATGACTGGAGCCCGTCCCGCCGTCCCGACCACCTAGTTTCGTATTCAGCAGCACAGAAACCCCGCCCCTGACCGAGCCCTGTCTATGTTGCAGGGCAGGCCGATTCGAATCGGGAGGTATACTATGTGTGTGTCCCTGTCCAGATGGCTCCTAGGCCAGTAATGGATTCATGTAATCCAGTTAAAGCAAAATGGCACAAATTATTTTGAACTTGTTGTCTCCTGTTCCTGACACAAGCACTGACTGCATTAAAAAGGTCATACCAATCAATGGGTAATTTGTGACAGACCCTAAAGCTGACCGTCTTGTGTTTGCAGTGTGGTGTGGTTGGACCAGCGGCAGCGGCGCTGTTGCAGTGGAGATGGTTTTGGACCCGGGTGAGGACTGTATGGATCGGACGGACGTCGACGGGGTCGGAGGGAGCAGCAGCACCACAGACCTGACGGGTCCAGAACCAAGACCGGACCCTCGCAAAACCACCACAACCGACAGCACCGGACTAGAAAACACCAGCCCAGAGCCTCCCAAAACCACCAACAACAACAGCACCAGACTAGAAAACACCAAACCAGAGCCTCCCAAAACCAACAGCACCGGACTAGAAAACACCAAACCAGAGCCTCCCATAACCAACAGCACCGGACTAGAAAACACCAAACCAGAGCCTCCCATAACCAACAGCACCGGACTAGAAAACACCAGACCAGAGCCTCCCAAAACCACCACCAAGAGCACCGGACTAGAAAACACCAAACCGGATGCCCCCAAAACCACCACCAACAGCACCCCCACTAGAACAGAAGAGACCAGGCCTGACACTACCAAAACCGCCAAAAGAACAGAGGAACCAACAGCGGACCCTCCCACCACCACCAACACTAGGCTCCACGCCAGGACAAGCCGTGTCACCAAGAGGGAGCGGGTATCCAACTCCCACAATGGACCCCAACCTCAACCTCAGTCGTTGGTGGCAGATGTCAGCCTTACCCCCAGCACTAGGGCCAGTGTTGGCTCCTCTACCAACTCCTCTCGCTCAGTCTTGCCATACGATGGACCGGTTGTCTCTCTGCGGCGGGACGTCACCGTGGCAACGGCCTCGTCTCGGAATAAGGTGGCGACCAGACCCGCTCTCCGCCGGCCTCTCAGCCTGGACGTGACGCCCCTGCGCCTCCGTGGCTCCGAGCCCGGTCTGGACCGTGGGGTCCTACAACCCCCCTGGCGCAGCGCTGGTGGTCCCTCCACTGCCCCCTCGCCCCCAGCACGCTCCCTCACCAGCCCCAGCCTGGGCCCCGGAGGCTGGATGCGCCGCAGCGAGAGCACCTGTACCGTCAACAACTCCTCAATGGGCCTCCGGGCCACCAGGGGGCGTATGCGTCCAGCCACCTCCCTTCCGCACATTTCCCGGGGGTTTGGAGGGGCCTCCCCGCTGCCCTTGCCCTCCACACCGCGAGGTCCCTGTCTCCTTGTGGCCCTAAGACCCATTAACCTAGACCAGGAGAGGCAGGCCTTCTTCCAGTCCGACTATAAATACGACCCCCAGTTTGAGTACTCGACCCCGGAGCCCAGCACTGTGCTGGAGAAATACAGAGATGGATCTGACCTCTTCCTCGCACAGGTAGGCCTCTCTGTCTGGCAAAGATATTATCTGACCTCTTCCTCGCACAGGTAGGCCTCTCTGTCTGGCGAAGATATTATCTGACCTCTTCCTCGCACAGGTAGGCCTCTCTGTCTGGCAAAGATATTATCTGACCTCTTCCTCGCACAGGTAGGCCTCTCTGTCTGGCAAAGATATTATCTGACCTCTTCCTCGCACAGGTAGGCCTCTCTGTCTGGCGAAGATATTATCTGACCTCTTCCTCGCACAGGTAGGCCTCTCTGTCTGGCGAAGATATTATCTGACCTCTTCCTCGCACAGGTAGGCCTCTCTGTCTGGCAAAGATATTAGATGGTAGGAAGATAACCCACTCTGGGGATTTCTGCATTTTTAGCTATTATGTGTGTTTTGTGGAAAATAACTTGAAATGTCTTCCTCCTGACCTATTGTATCTTAATAAACTCTCTTTCACTGGATGTTTCTCTCTCTCTCTCTCTCTCTCTCTCTCTCTCTCTGTCTCTCTCTCTCTCTATTTCTCTCTCTCTCTCTCTCTCTCTCTGTCTCTCTCTCTATTTCTCTCTCTCTCTCTCTCTCTCTCTCTCTCTCTCTCTCTCTCTCTCTCTCTCTCTCTCTCTCTCTGGGTGTTTCTGTCTCTCAATTTCAATTTAAGGGGCTTTATTGGCATGGCACATATGTAATATGTTTACATTACCAAAGCAAATGCCACAGTGAACATTACACTCACAAAAGTTCCGAAAGAATAAAGACAATTCAAATGTGATATTATGTCTTTATACAGTGTTGTAACGATGTGCAAATAGTTAAAGTACAAGAGGGAAAATAAATAAGCATAAATATGGGTTGTATTTACAATGGTGTTTGTTCTTCACTGGTTGCCCTTTTCTTGTGGCAACAGGTCACAAATCTTGCTGCTGTGATGTCACACTGTGGTATTTCACCCAATAGATATGGGAGTTTATCAAAACTGGATTTGTTTTCGAAATCTTTGTGGATCTGTGTAATCTGAGGGAAATATGTCTCTCTAATATGGTCATACATTGGGCAGGAGGTTAGGAAGTGCAGCTCAGTTTCCACCTCATTTTGTGGGCAGTGAGCACATTGCCTGTCTTCTCCTGAGAGCCATGTCTGCCTACGGCGGCCTTTCTCAATAGCAAGGTCACTGAGTCTGTACATAGTCAAAGCTTTCCTTAAGTTTGGGTCAGTCACAGTGGTCAGGTATTCTGCCGCTGTGTTACTCTCTGTTTAGGGCCTGTTTTTTTGCTCTGTTTTTTGGTAAATTCCAACGTGTCAAGTAATTATCTTTTTGTTTTCTCATGATTTGATTGGGTCTAAATGTGTTGCTGTCCTGTGGCTCTGTGGGGTCTGTTTGTGAACAAAACTCTCTCTCTCTCTGGGTGTCTCTCTCTCTCTCTCTCTCTCTCTCTCTGGGTGTTTTTCAATCTCTCTCTCTCTCTCTCTCTCTCTCCCTCTCTCTCTGGGTGTTTCACCCTCTCTCTCTCTCTGGGTGTTTCTCTCTCTCTCTCTCTCTCTCTCTCCCTCTCTCTCTGGGTATTTCACCCTCTCTCTCTCTCTGGGTGTTTCTCTCTCTCTCTCTCTCTCTCTCTCTCTCTCTCCCTCTCTCTCTGGGTATTTCACCCTCTCTCTCTCTACGGGTGTTTCACCCTCTCTCTCTCTATCTCTGGGTGTTTCTCTCTCCTCTCTCCTCTCTCTCTACAGGCTGTTGGGATTATGGAGTGTATTCTGAGGAAGTTTGGTAACTATGAGAACTTTGAGGAAGTGACGGGAGGAAGTATTTTACCAAAGAGTCGAGTCTGGGCTGCTGCACGCAAGTACCTGCAGAAGGAGAACTGTGTAGGAGAGGTGAGTGAGGTTTCACATGTTACGTGTGGTGTGTTGGAGGGTTGGTGTGTTATGGGTAGTGTGTTACGTGTGGTGTGTTGGAGGGTTGGTGTGTTATGGGTAGTGTGTTATGGGTGGTGTGTTGGAGGGTTGGTGGGTTATGGGTAGTGTGTTGGAGGGTTGGTGTGTTAACAAGATGTCTTTGTGCAATGATGATGATGATGAGGATGAAGGTAATGATGATAACATTGTCTAGGTGGTGGTATGTCTGATGATGATGATGATGAAGATAATAATGATGATGAAGGTAATGATGATAACTTTGTCTAGGTGGTGGTGTGTCTGATGATGTAATGATAAACCTTGTCTAGGTGGTGGTGTGTCTGATGATGTAATGATAAACCTTGTCTAGGTGGTGGTGGTGTGTCTGATGATGATTCTGGTGATGATGATGATGATTCTGGTGATGATGATAAACCTTGTCTAGGTGGTGGTGGTGTGTCTGATGATGATGAAGGTGATGATGATGATGATTAAGGTGATGATGATAAACCTTGTCTAGGTGGTGGTGGTGTGTCTGATGATGATTCTGGTGATGATGATGATTCTGGTGATGATGATAAACCTTGTCTAGGTGGTGGTGGTGTGTCTGATGATGATGATTCTGGTGATGATGATAAACCTTGTCTATGTGGTGGTGGTGTGTCTGATGATGATGAAGGTAATGATGATGATGATGATGATGATGAAGGTAATGATGATAACCTTGTCTATGTCGTGGTGGTGTGTCTGATGATGATGAAGGTAATGATGATGATGATGATGATGATGATGATGATGATGATGCTGAAGGTAATGATGATAACCTTGTCTAGGTGGTGGTGTGTCTGATGATGTAATGATGATGATGAAGGTGATGATGATAAACCTTGTCTAGGGGGTAGAGGTCGACCGATTATGATTTTTAAACGCCGATACAGATTATTGGAGGACCAAAAAAAGCCAATACCGATTAATCGGTCGATTTTTATATATATTTGTAATAATGACAATTACAACAATACCGAATGAACAATGAACACTTATTTTAAGTTAATATAGTACATCAATAAAATCATTTTAGTCTCAAATAAATAATGAAACATGTTCAATTTGGTTTAAATAATGCAAAAACAAAGTGTTGGAGAAGAAAGTAAAAGTGCAATATGTGCCATGTAAGAAAGCTAACGTTTCAGTTCCTTGCTCAGAACATGAGAACATATGAAAGCTGGTGGTTCCTTTTAACATGAGTCTTCAATATTCCCAGGTAAGAAGTTTTAGGTTGTAGTTATTATAGGACTATTTCTCTCTATATGTATTTCATTAACCTTTGACTATTGGATGTTCTGATTGGTACTTTAGTATTGCCAGCCTAATCTCGGGAGTTGATAGGCTTGAAGTCATAAACAGCGCAAAGCTTGAAGCACAGCGAAGAGCTGCTGGCAAATGCAGGAAAGTGCTGTTTGAATGAATGCTTACGAGCCTGCTGGTGCCTACCACCGCTCAGTCAGACTGCTCAATCAAATATCAAATCATAGACTTAATTATAACATAATAACACACAGAAATACGAGTAATTAATATGGTCAAATCCGGAAACTATCATTTCGAAAACAACGTTTATTCTTTCAGTGAAATACGGATTCGTTCCGTATTTTATCTAACAGGTGGCATCCATAAGTCTAAATATTGCTGTTACATTGCACAACCTTCAATGTTATGTCATAATTATGTACAATTCTGGCAAATTAATTACGGTCTTTGTCAGGAAGAAAAGGTGTTCACACAGTTCACAACGAGCCAGGCGGCCCAAACTGCTGCATATACCCTGACTGCTTGCACAGAACGCAAGAGACATAACACAATTTCCCTAATTATAAGAAATTCATGTTAGCAGGCAATATTAACTAAATATGCAGGTTTAAAAAAATATACTTGTGCATTGATTTTAAAGAAAGGCGTTGATGTTTATGGTTAGGTACACATTGGTGCAACGACAGTGCTTTTTCCGTGAATGCGCTTGTTAAATCACCCGTTTGGCGAAGTAGGCTGTGATTCGATGATAAATTAACAGGCACCGCGTCGATTATATGCAACGCAGCGCAGGACAAGCTAGATAAACTAGTAATATCATCAACCATGTGTAGTTAACTAGTGATTATGTTAAGATTGTTTTTTTATAAGTTTAATGCTAGCTAGCACCTTACCATGGCTCCTTGCTGCCCTCGCCTAACAGGTAGTCAGCCTGCCACGCAGTCTCCTCGTGGAGTGCAATGTAATCGGCCATAATCGGTGCTCCAAAAATGCAGATTACCGATTGTTATGAAAACTTGAAATCGGCCCTAATTAATCGGCCGACCTCTACTAGGGGGTGGTGGTGTGTCTGATGATGATGAAGAGTATGGTGGTAACTTTGTCTAGGTGGTGGTGGTCTATGTGATGATGAAGAGTATGGTGGTAACTTTGTCTAGGTGGTGGTGTGTCTGATGATGATGAAGAGTATGGTGGTAACTTTGTCTAGGTGGTGGTGTGTCTGATGATGATGAAGAGTATGGTGGTAACTTTGTCTAGGTGGTGGTGGTCTATGTGATGATGAAGAGTATGGTGGTAACTTTGTCTAGGTGGTGGTGTGTCTGATGATGATGAAGAGTATGGTGGTAACTTTGTCTAGGTGGTGGTGTGTCTGATGATGATGAAGAGTATGGTGGTAACTTTGTCTAGGTGGTGGTGGTCTATGTGATGATGAAGAGTATGGTGGTAACTTTGTCTAGGTGGTGGTGTGTCTGATGATGATGAAGAGTATGGTGGTAACTTTGTCTAGGTGGTGGTGTGTCTGATGATGATGAAGAGTATGGTGGTAACTTTGTCTAGGTGGTGGTGGTCTATGTGATGATGAAGAGTATGGTGGTAACTTTGTCTAGGTGGTGGTGTGTCTGATGATGATGAAGAGTATGGTGGTAACTTTGTCTAGGTGGTGGTGTGTCTGATGATGATGAAGAGTATGGTGGTAACTTTGTCTAGGTGGTGGTGGTCTATGTGATGATGAAGAGTATGGTGGTAACTTTGTCTAGGTGGTGGTGTGTCTGATGATGATGAAGAGTATGGTGGTAACGTTGTCTAGGTGGTGGTGTGTCTGTCTGAAGAGCTGCTGTCCCAGGTGATGATGATGATGAAGAGTATGGTGTTAACTTTGTCTAGGTGGTGTGTCTGTCTGAGGAGCTGCTGTCCCAGGCGGTGATGATGATGATGATGATGAAGAGTATGGTGTTAACTTTGTCTAGGTGGTGGTGTGTCTGTCTGAGGAGCTGCTGTCCCAGGCGGTGATGATGGTGGAGAGTTGTCGTCCCACTCTGACTATCAACCTGTCTGGAGCACGACAACACTGGCTGGAGGGCATGCTCAGGCATGAGATAGGTACAGTACGCTGACTGCACCATACAGCATGTGTTTACTGTGGGGGATCTGGGATGGGAGATGGGATTTAAATTGTATTTATTTTTTTACCTTTATTTAACTAGGCAAGTCAGTTAAGAACAAATTCTTATTTTCAATGACGGCCTAGGAACAGTGGGTTAACTGCCTGTTCAGGGGCAGAATGACAGATTTGTACCTTGTCAGCTCGGGGATTTGAACTTGCAACCTTTCTGTTACTAGTCCAACACTCTAACCACTAGGCTACCCTGCCGCCCCAAATGTGTGATGGGGGTGTGTTTATCATCCACACAGCATCATAAATTAGTTCTGAGTTATAATTTGCGTGTCCTACCAGGTACACAGTGCCTCTATTACATCCTCATGTTATTCCATCTCTGTCCCTCCCAGGAACCCACTACCTTCGAGGTGTGAACAACAACCTCCAGCCCTGGTCTACTTCCGCAGGCAGGAAGCAGTATGGCCTCAAACCGGCCAATCCCACGGAAGAAGGCCTGGCCAGCCTGCACAGTGTGTTGCTACGGAAACAGCCCTACCTGTGGCGCGCCGCTCTGCTCTACTATACAGTGTATCACGCCACCAGGATGGGCTTCAGCCAGCTCTTCAGCCACATCGCTCAGTTCGTCCAGGATCCCGCGGTGCGCTGGGAGTACTGCCTCAGAGCCAAGAGGGGACAGACGGACACCTCGGAGCCTGGTGAGAGAGTGTGGGTGTGTGTTTGTGTGTGTGTGTGTGTGTGTCGTGTGTGTGTGTGTGTGTGTCGTGTGTGTGTGTGTGACTACACTAACCATTGCACATGTACCAGTAGTAGATCTATGCACCCAAAAGAATCTTGACTTATTTTGTAAACATTTTTTTAAAGGATTGGTAGTCTCTGTGTTGACTTGATGGTTTGTGTGGTTGTGAATCAGGCTGTTTCAGTAAAGATCAGGTGTACCTGGACGGAATCCTCAGGATTCTACGACATCGGAGGAACATCGACTTCAAGATGCTGACCTCACTAGGCAAGGTCAGTCGTCATCCTCCCGTACAGGATCGGTTCATGTTTATTTCCCCCCCACGGCGATGACATATAGTTTGGTTGTTTCATGGTGGACACATTTGCAGCAAAAAAAAAGCTGAATTGTAGTTTATACATACCTCATAATAGAGCACAGACAAGGCTGTTGTAATATCAGATGGGGTTGGAAAGAGGTTGAGTCTGTAAATTTGCCATCGATGTGATGATGATGACGTTAACCTATCCTTCTTCTGGCCCTCCAGGTGTCGTTTGAGGACGTAGAAAGGCTACGGCACATCGCTGTCCTGCGCCGGACCAGAATCCCTCACTTCATGCAGGACCAGGAGAAATACCTTCAGCATCTGGACCACATCGTCACGGTCAACGAACTGAGCGACGCTCAGCTTAGAGAACTCCTTCCCTGACCGACCTTCAGCTGAGCGTGGTAGATCACCTTCTGGGCGTCAACAAAGGTGGCGAGTCAACATGTAGAATAGTCGGGAAATGAATAGAAAATGGCGGATGATGTTCGGTGGTCAGAGGCGTTAAGAATGGTCACCTGCTAATTACCTCTGGTCAGCGTGGTCCGTTTTCCCCTTGACTGACTGACCCCCCCTCTGGTCTAGACTGGCCATCCCATCCTTGACTGACTCCCTCTGGTCTAGACTGGCCATCCCATCCTTGACTGACTCTCTCTGGTCTAGACTGGCCATCCCATCCTTGACTGACTCCCTCTGGTCTAGACTGGCCATCCCATCCTTGACTGACCCCCTCTGGTCTAGACTGGCCATCCAATCCTTGACTGACTCCCTCTGGTCTAGACTGGCCATCCCATCCTTGACTGACTCCCTCTGGTCTAGACTGGCCACCATCCCATCCTTGACTGACTCCCTCTGGTCTAGACTGGCCACCATCCCATCCTTGACTGACTCCCTCTGGTCTAGACTGGCCATCCCATCCTTGACTGACTCCCTCTCGTCTAGACTGACCCTAATCCTCCCAAGTGTCATTCATCACTCTGCTGTTGGAAAGCCCTGGAAATGAAGGCCAGTGTCCGACAGACAGAGTGTGTGGAACGAACAGATCAACACTCAGATCATATCTACTACGCTTGGATCATATTCACTGTGGCTGAGTCCTAAACGGCACCCTATTATCTGTATAGAGCCCTATGGACCCAGGTCAACAGTAGTGCACTACCCTATGGACTCAGGTCAACAGTAGTGCACTACCCTATGGACCCTGGTCAACAGTAGTGCACCACCCTATGGGCCCTGGTCAACAGTAGTGCACTATCCTATGGGCCCTGGTCAACAGTAGTACACTACCCTATGGACCCTGGTCAACAGTAGTACACTACCCTATGGACCCTGGTCAACAGTAGTGCACTACCCTATGGACCCTGGTCAACAGTAGTACACTATCCTATGGGCCCTGGTCAACAGTAGTGCACTACCCTATGGACCCTGGTCCAAAGTAGTGCACTACCCTATGGACTCTGGTCAACAGTAGTGCACTACCCTATTGGACCCTGGTACTAAGTAGTGCACTACCCTATGGGCCCTGGTTAACAGTAGTGCACTACCCTATGGACCCTGGTCAACAGTAGTTGGATCATATTCACTGTGGCTGAGTCCTAAACGGCACCCTATTATCTGTATAGAGCCCTATGGACCCAGGTCAACAGTAGTGCACTACCCTATGGACTCAGGTCAACAGTAGTGCACTACCCTATGGACCCTGGTCAACAGTAGTGCACCACCCTATGGGCCCTGGTTAACAGTAGTGCACTACCCTATGGACCCTGGTCAACAGTAGTGCACTACCCTATGGACCCTGGTCAACAGTAGTACACTACCCTATTGGACCCTGGTCAACAGTAGTACACTACCCTATTGGACCCTGGTCCAAAGTAGTGCACTATAAAGGGAACAGGCTGCCATGTGGGATGCATCCTATATCATGGTCATACAGTCCAACAGGTTGTTGTGATGACAGCAGTCCTGCAGGGAAACAGAACGCTTCTTCTGATACCTGGATGATGTCTACCTGGGGTTCATATTCAACCTCCTGGATGATGTCTACCTTGGGGTTCATATTCAACCTCCTGGATGGTGTCTACCTGGGGTTCATATTCAACCTCCTGGATGATGTCTACCTGGGGTTCATATTCAACCCCCTGGATGATGTCTACCTGGGGTTCATATTCAACCTCCTGGATGATGTCTACCAACCCCCTGGATGATGTCTACCTTGGGGTTCATATTCAACCTCCTGGATGATGTCTACCAACCCCCTGGATGATGTCTACCTTGGGGTTCATATTCAACCTCCTGGATGATGTCTACCAACCCTCTGGATGATGTCTACCAACCCTCTGGATGATGTCTACCAACCCTCTGGATGATGTCTACCAACCCCCTGGATGATGTCTACCAACCCCCTGGATGATGTCTACCAAGCCCCTGGATGATGTCTACCAAGCCCCTGGATGATGTCTACCAAGCCCCTGGATGATGTCTACCAACCCCCTGGATGATGTCTATCTTGGGTTCATATTCAACCTCCTGGATGATGTCTATCTTGGGTTCATATTCAACCTCCTGGATGATGTCTCCCTTGGGGTTCATATTCAACCCCCTGGATGATGTCTCCCTTGGGGTTCATATTCAACCCCCTGGATGATGTCTACCAACCCTCTGGATGATGTCTACCTGGGGTTCATATTCAACCCCCTGGATGATGTCTACCAACCCTCTGGATGATGTCTACCTTGGGGTTCATATTCAACCTCCTGGATGATGTCTCCCTTGGGGTTCATATTCAACCCCCTGGATGATGTCTACCAACCCTCTGGATGATGTCTACCAACCCTCTGTTTGAAATGATTTGTTTTTTAGTCAAATATATGTGTTGTGGCTTCTTGTGGTCAATTTGCAGTCTATAAATAATTTCTAATGATGTTTTCTAAACCTCTGAACATCTGCTAAAGAATGTAAAAATGGTTCTGTGGCTGAATCTAGTTGATGTCCCCCTGCTGTAACCACCAGCTAACCTGGCTACACGGTTGAGCTCAATTCAGGAAGTACACTGAAATTCCAATTCTCTTCAATAAAGAACATTTGGAATTTGGTTTACTTTCTCTATGGACTGGAATTGAAATGGAATTGAGCCCAACCTTGTCTAGCTGTATCATATAAAATACCCACTGGGCAAAAAAACTGGTTGAATCAACGTTATTACAGCATTTCAACCCCAAAAAATGATCTGTGATGAAATTCAATCAATGTGGAAAATTGATTGGATTAGAAAGTTATCAACCAATGGCAATTTAGTCTATTTTACACCCATCGTTTAACCTAAATCCAATGTCATCGTGACATTTTTAGTTCATTTCACATTGGATTCATGTTAGTTGACAACTCAACCAAATGTAAATCAAAACTAGACGTTGAACTGACGTCTGTGCCCAGTGGGTACATAGCCTACATTATACCACTGCAGCCCATGTCTGTAAAACTGGGCTTCTGCTTCTTAGACCTCTGGAAACAACCACAGGGTCATGTCATGGAATTTGTCAGTTATTTCATTTGTCTGTTTTTATTTTCACGACAAAAAACTATGAATGTCTGTGGTATTAGTTTTGTATCTCCTTTTTGTGGAGCTGATTGTTTTAAGCGTTTAGCTTTGCTAAAAAGAACAGCAAGGAGCACTCAGTTCTATTCCAGAACACACGTAAAGAACACCAAGGAGCACTCAGTTCTATTCCAGAACACAGGTAAAGAAAACCAAGGAGTACTCAGTTCTATTCCAGAACACAGGTAAAGAACACCAAGGAGCACTCAGTTCTATCCCAGAACACAGGTAAAGAACACCAAGGAGCACTCAGTTCTATCCCAGAACACACACAAAGAACACCAAGGAGCACTCAGTTTTATTCCAGAACCCAGGTAAAGAACACCAAGGAGCACTCAGTTCTATTCCAGAACCCAAGTAAAGAACACCAAGGAATTATTTTCCAGAAACCAGCTAAAGACAAACTATTGAGAGCCAATAGACTCATTCTGACTGGTCTGAATGTTCACTTAAAATAAATATTCCCTGGTATTAGTTTCTACCACTATTTAACAACACATGTATCTTATTGTGTGGTTAAATCAGACCCAGTTCTGATTGTTATTTTGTTGTGTTGAGCGAGAGCTCCCTTGGTGGGCTTCAAGCTCCCCTGATATCAGCGCTACTGTATTAATGTGATGTGACTGAGCTGAAGGCCTGAGCTTGCCTTGCCTTGCCTCACGTGGGATCCTTTGTCTTCGATGCCAGGTCCATGGACGTTATCGGCCGCGTTCCCCTGCTCAGACATTGCTGGACTCAACCAATGGTTGAGTGCCACTTCATTGACTGTGCTGTCGGGCACCAGACCGATAAAACATGTGGTTATCTGATCGGTTAAACACCTATCCAGGCGTCGTAAGATCTGGAATGCATCAGCAACATCTGGCCAGAGGAACACACTCATATATAAAACGACAGGCCTCTGAGATACGCTACCATGGCAACCTTAATTCATACTGTCAGGCAGCCAAAGTTGACTAATCACAGCAGCTTCCTCCTTTCCTATGTTTGACAAGGAATGTGTGTGATTGGCTGTAGAGGAGAAAGATGATGTTGTGGGCGTGCCTTAGATGGGTTTTCGAATAGAACTCACCTGGGCTGCGTTCAGCAGGGCAAGACGTTGTGGAATTGTGTCAGCTCTATTCATAGCATTTCTCTCTGCAGTGTTCAGTGTATTACAACCTGCTGAACGCAGCCCTGCTGAAGTTGGACTTCTGTAGACTGCATTTTAATCATCACTCTCTTATCATTTGTATTGCATGAATGTTGCACATTTTATGTTCTGGAAATAATCTGGGATTCACAGATTATTTATTAAAAACAACATTAAAACTGACGTCGTCTAACACTTTCTGTAATTTACATTTTGAAATGTATTAGACACTGATCTGAGAAGGGTTCATATTTTGACTTAGAGCATTCGGAAAGTATTAAGACCCCTTTATTTTCCCCCACATGTTATTACATTAGCCTTATTCTAAAATTGATTAAATAAAAAAAAAATCAAACTACAGACAATAACCCATAATGACAAAGCAACAAAAACATGTGACATTTTCGCTAATTTATTAAAAATAAAAAAACAAGTAAATAAGGTAATTCTAAGTATTTAGACTCAAAATTGAGCTCATGATCATCCTTGAGATGTTTCTACAACTTGGAGACCACCTGTGGTAAATTTGATTGGACATGAAAGGCACACACCTGTCTATATAAAAGGTCCCACAGTTGACAGTGCATGTCAGAGCAAAAACCAAGCCATGAGGTTGAAGGAATTGTCCGTAGAGCTCCGAGACAGGATTGTGTCGAGGCAACGATCTGGGGAAAGGTACCAAAAATGTCTGCAGCATTGAAGGTCCCCAAGAATACAGTGGCCTTCAGCATTGTTAAATGGAAGAAGTTTGGAACCACCAAGACTCTTCCTAGAGCTGGCTGCCCGATCAAACTGAGCAATCGGGGGAGAAGGGCCTTGGTCAGGGAGGTGACCAAGAACCCGATGGTCACTCTGACAGAGCTCTAGATTTCATCTGTGGAGATGGTTGTCATTCTGGAAGGTTCTCCCATCTCTGCAGCACTCCACCAATCAGGCCTTTATGATAGAGTGGCCAGACTTCAGTAAAAAGGCACACGACAGTGCGCTTGGAGTTTGCCAAAAGGAACCTAAAGACTGACCACGAGATACAAGGTTCTCTGGTCTGATGAAACCAAGATTGAACTATTTTGCCTGAATGCCAAGCGTCACATTGGGGAAAAACCAGGCACCATCTATACGGTGAAGCATGGTGGTGGCAGCATCATGCTGTGGGGATGTTTTTCAGCGGCAGGGACTGGGAGACTAGTCAGGATCGAGGCAAAGATAAACAGAGCAATGTACAGAGAGAGATCCTTGATGAAAACCTGCAGCAGAGCGCTCAGGACCTCAGACTGGGGTAAAGGTTCACCATCCAACAGGACAACAACCCTAGGTACACAGCCAAGACAACGCAAGAGTGGCTTCGGGACAAGTCTCTGAATGTCCTTGAGTGGCCCTGCCAGAGCCTGGACTTGAACCCGGTCGAACATCTCTGGAGAGACCTGAAAGTAGCTGTGCAGCGATACTCCCCATCCAACCTGACAGAGCTTGAGAGGATCTGCAGAGAAGAACGGGAGAAACTTCCCAAATACAGGTGTGCCAAGCTTGTAAATTCATGCCCAAGCCTCAAGGCTGTAATCGCTGCCAAAGGTGATTCAACAAAGTACTGAGTAAAAGGTCTGAATACTGATGTAAATGTAATATGTCAGTTTCTTTTGTAATACTTTTTTTTTTTAAATAAGTCTTTGCTTTGTAATTATGGGGTATTGTGTGTTGATTGAGGAGGAAATCAACTTTAGAATAAGGCTTTAACGTAACAAAATGTGGAAAAAGTCAAGGGGCCTGGAATACTTTCTGAATGCCCTGTCAGTATTTAGGTTTCTACTGATCAATCAGAAATCGATATATAATAAAAAATAAAATAAAAACAGGCACAAAAACATTTAAATAAAAATGTTTTATTCTCTTTAATATAGTATTTGTTCTATCCATAGCAGAAAAGAGCCTCCATGCCACTCAGTGCTGTTATAGCTCTGACCCCAGGCCAGTGCAGCTCCATACTGACCAACACACATCTCACAGCACAACACCAGTGCCAAACTGACCTGGAGTCAGTCTCTGTATCACATCTGACATCAGCTTATTTGAAAACAGGGGAGTTGAGCTGGGTGGGGTGGGGAGCGGGCAGGGATTTCGGGGGGGGGGGACAGTTCTAGGAGGCAATATCACACCTCATAGCTTGGATCCGATACGTTGTGTGTGACTGGGGCCAAGCAACGCTAGAACCCACGTTGTGAAAGATTTAGGTTTTATCCAAGAGTGTTGTGTGTGTTGCAAGTTGACTTCTTGCTCCAGTATGGCTGTAGACTTGGAGGCAGATCGTTTCTGCCACGAAAGGGTCACAAGTTGAGGTAACAAAGGTTTTCCTGGACGGCAAGAAGGAATAGAGACACGATCAAAAGAATGGAAGTCTGGGCTTGTTACAATCTGGGTGTTTCTGTGCGAGTGCAGGTGTGTGTGTGTGTGGACAGGTGTGAGAATGTGTACATGTCAGATTTCTCCCCAGGATTATTTATCAAGGTGGTGCAGCTGAGCAGGTGTTTTCAACACCTGTAACTGACATTTCCTGCAATCTACTCAGAAATATTGAAGAATGTTATTTTACATAATGGCGCCGCCAGTCCACCAGGTGGCGCCGCTCAAACACTCTTTGGGGAGAACTCTGTGTGTGTCTGTATGTTACCTCCTCTCTGTCCATCATGTTGCATTGGATCCACTTATTGCCTTGGTGTCTGTGTTGGAGATGGTCTGTTCATTCAGCACTGGATCTGAGGGACACAGAACATGGTAGTCAGGAGACCATCTCTTTCCAATTCACTCTTCATCAGTACAGATCAAAGTTTAAAGGGATGGTGAGAGATTCACTCTTCATCAGTACAGATCAAAGTTTAAAGAGACAGTGAGAGATTCACTCTTCATCAGTACAGGTCAGTTTAAAGGGATGGTGAGAGATTCACTCTTCATCAGTACAGATCAAAGTTTAAAGAGACAGTGAGAGATTCACTCTTCATCAGTACAGGTCAGTTTAAAGGGATGGTGAGATATTTCTGCAATAAAGTTCTGTTACAGTCAGATGAAAAAAATGCTTAAAGGGATACTTTGGGATTTTTGCATTGATGTCCTTAATCTACTGCAGGCATGCTAGCAGATACCCATAGACTTCCAGCCATTGTGCTAACGCTAATTAGCATTGGCTTGCGAAACTGCCTCTAACTTCCTTCATACTGGACACAGAAACATAAATAGTATCTACAAATTCAACTGACTATGGGGAAGTACATAAATGGCCTCTGACAAAATCCCAAAGTATCCCTTTAATTGGCAAAAATCTGGAACCATCCCTTTAAGGGTTTGAACTGCTTCTAACTATTTACACAACATCACATAAGTACATTTGCATAAATAATTGCACACTGGACACAGAATGAGTGCCCTTCACTGCCTAGCATTGAGTCCATGGACAGGGATGGAGAGAGACAGCGAAAGACAAAGACGTAGAAAGATGGGGTGAAAGAGTGAGACTAGAGTTGAGTGGTCTTGGTGCAGCGCTCTGGTGCTCAACATCCTAAAAATCGCTCAGCACATAATGAAAAAGAAACCAGCAGCTCCATTCAGCTCCAAGAAACCCGCAGCTCCAAATTCGCTCCATTCATTTTCAAATGCATACAATACAAGTCAAAAGTTGACACACCTACTCAATCAAGGGGTTTCTCTTTATTTTTACATTGTAGAATAGTGGAGAATCTATGGAATAATAAATGTGGAATCATGTAGTTTAAAAAAAAATGTAACAAATCAAAATATATTTTATAATCGGACATTCTTCAAAGTAGCCACCCTTCACCTTGACAGCTTTGCACACACTTGGCATTCTCTCAACCAGCTTCACCTGGAATGCTTTTCCAACAGTCTTGAAGGAGTTCCCACATATGCGGAGCACTTGTTGGCTGCTTTTTCCTTCACTCTGCGGTCAAACTCAACCCAAACCATCTCAATTGGGTTGAGGTCGGGTGATTTTGTAGGCCAGGTCATCTGATGCAGCACTCCATTACTCTCCTTGGTCAAATAGCCCTTACACAGCCTGGAGGTGTGTTGGGTCATTGTCCTGTTGAAAAACAAATGATAGTCCCACTAAGCCCAAACAACATGGAATGGCGTATCGCTGCAGAATGCTGTGGTAGCCTTGCTAGTTAAGTGTGCCTTTAATTCTAAATAAATCAGTGTCACCAGCAAAGCACCCCCCACATCAACACACCTCTTCCTCCATGCTTCACAATGGGAACCACACATGCGGACATCCTCCATTCACCTACACTGCGTCACAAAAACACAGCAGTTGGAATCAAAAATCTCAAATTAGGACTCTTCTTCCTACTGGTGTCCTTTAGTAGTGGTTTCTTTGCAGCAATTCGACTATGAAGGCCTGATTTACACAGTCTCCTCTGAACAGTTGATGTTGAGATGCGTCTGTTACTTGAACTCTGAAGCATTCATTTGGGCTGCAATTTTTGAGGCTGGTAACTCTAATGAACTTATCCTCTGCAGCAGAGGTAACTCTGGGTCTTCCATTTCTGTGGCGGTCCTCATGAGAGCCAGTTTCATCATAGCGCTTGATGGTTTTTGCAACTGCACTTGAAGAAAGTTCTTTACGGAAAAATGTCTTAGAGTAATGAAGGACTGTTGTTTCTCTTTGATTATTTGAGCTGTTCTTGCCATAATATGGACTTGGTCTTTTATCAAATAGGGCTATCTTCTGTATACCACCCCTACCTTGTCACAACACAACTGATTGGCTCAAACGCATTTAAAAGAAAGAAATTCCACAAATTAACTCAAGGCACACCTGTTAATTAAAATGCATTCCAGGTGACTACATCATGAAGTTGGTTGAGAGAATGCCAAGAGTGTCAAAGGGAAAAGGTGGCAACCTTGAAGAACCTCAAATATAAAATATATTTTGATTTGTTTAACAGTTTTTTGGTTACTACATGATTCCATGTGTGTTATTTCATAGTTTTGATGTCTTCACTATTATTCTACAATGTAGAAAAAAGTTTTTTTTTAAATTAAGAAAAACCTTGGAATAAGTGGGGGCGGTAGGTAGTGGGGGCTGTAGGTAGTGGGGGCTGTAGGTAGTGGGGGCGGTAGGTAGTGGGGGCGGTAGGTAGTGGGGGCTGTAGGTAGTGGGGGCGGTAGGTAGTGGGGGCGGTAGGTAGTGGGGGCTGTAGGTAGTGGGGGCTGTAGGTAGTGGGGGCTGTAGGTAGTGGGGGCTGTAGGTAGTGGGGGCTGTAGGTAGTGGGGGCGGTAGGTAGTGGGGGCGGTAGGTAGTGGGGGCTGTAGGTAGTGGGGGCGGTAGGTAGTGGGGGCGGTAGGTAGTGGGGGCTGTAGGTAGCCTAGTGGTTAGAGCATTTGGACTTGTAACCGAAAGGTTGCAAGATCGAATCCCCGAGCTGACAAGGTAGAAATCAGTCGTTCTGCCCCTGAACAAAGAAGTTAACCCACTGTTCCTAGGCTGTCATTGAAAATAAGAATTTGTTTTAAACTGACTTGCCCTAGTTAAATAAAGGTAAAATTAAAAATTAAAAAATAAGGTGTGTAATAAAAAACCTTTGACATGTCATCGGCCCCTGAACGAGGACCAAGCTGATGATATTTGGCAGCCATGTTAAACTATTAGCTTTTAGTTGATGATATGTGGCGGCCAAGTAAAAAAAACGATTAGCTTTTTCTCCAATCTATTGATTCCCAGATACTTGAGTCGTAACTGGCTCTGTTGTGCTCACATTTTACAGTCGATAGACAACTTTAGCACTGTTACAAACTCACTCTTATTATTTAATAAAAGCCTTTATATAAATCATCAATTACAGTGTCCTATTACCTGGTGGACTGATATCTACGTCTCTGTTTATTAGTGGTGTGGAGGCTAAATGAAGACAAACAGAACAGGCCGTATTAAGAGAACAGTGATGAAGGGACTTTTAAATGGTCTCAGGTAGACAGACAGGTGTGTATCTTACAGAAGTATGGATGCTGTATGGCCTCAGGTAGACAGACAGGTGTGTATCTTACAGAAGTATGGATTCTGCATGGCCTCAGGTAGACAGACAGGTGTGTATCTTACAGAAGTATGGATGCTGCATGGCCTCAGGTAGACAGACAGACAGGTGTGTATCTTACAGAAGTATAGAGGCTGCATGGCCTCAGGTAGACAGACAGACAGACAGGTGTGTATCTTACAGAAGTATGGATGCTGCATGGCCTCAGGTAGACAGACAGACAGACAGGTGTGTATCTTACAGAAGTATGGATGCTGCATGGCCTCAGGTAGACAGACAGACAGACAGGTGTGTATCTTACAGAAGTATAGAGGCTGCATGGCCTCAGACAGACAGACAGACAGGTGTGTATCTTACAGAAGTATGGATGCTGCATGGCCTCAGGTAGACAGACAGACAGACAGGTGTGTATCTTACAGAAGTATGGATGCTGCATGGCCTCAGGTAGACAGACAGACAGACAGGTGTGTATCTTACAGAAGTATGGATGCTGCATGGCCTCAGGTAGACAGACAGACAGACAGGTGTGTATCTTACAGAAGTATGGATGCTGCATGGCCTCAGCAGCGGTCAGTCTCTGCTGGTGGTCGTAACGTAGCAGCTTGTCCAGCAGGTCCAGGGCCTCAGGGGTCACCAGGTGCTGGTTCTCTGTCTGGACAAACTGCTCCCAGCGCTTCCTCGTCTGCCTGCGGGGAGGAGAGGGGGAGGGGACTGCTTGAACTGGTCCAATAAGAAACAGGGAGGTACTGCTTGATCTGGTCCAATAAGAAACAGGGAGGTACTGCTTGATCTGGTCCAATAAGAAACAGGGAGGTACTGCTTGATCTGGTCCAATAAGAAACAGGGAGGTACTGTTTAATCTGGTCCAATAAGAAACAGGGAGGTACTGCTTGATCTGGTCCAATAAGAAACAGGGAGGTACTGCTTGATCTGGTCCAATAAGAAACAGGGAGGTACTGCTTAATCTGGTCCAATAAGAAACAGGGAGGTACTGCTTAATCTGGACCAATAAGAAACAGGGAGGTACTGCTTAATCTGGACCAATAAGAAACAGGGAGGTACTGCTTAATCTGGTCCAATAAGAAACAGGGAGGTACTGCTTGATCTGGTCCAATAAGAAACAGGGAGGTACTGCTTGATCTGGTCCAATAAGAAACAGGGAGGTACTGCTTGATCTGGTCCAATAAGAAACAGGGAGGTACTGCTTGATCTGGTCCAATAAGAAACAGGGAGGTACTGCTTGATCTGGTCCAATAAGAAACAGGGAGGTACTGCTTGATCTGGTCCAATAAGAAACAGGGAGGTACTGCTTGATCTGGTCCAATAAGAAACAGGGAAGTACTGTTTGATCTGGTCCAATAAGAAACAGGGAGGTACTGCTTGATCTGGTCCAATAAGAAACAGGGAGGTACTGCTTGATCTGGACCAATAAGAAACAGGGAGGTACTGCTTGATCTGGTCCAATAAGAAACAGGGAGGTACTGATTGATATGATCCAATAAGAAACAGGGAGGTACTGCTTAATCTGGTCCAATAAGAAACAGGGAGGTACTGCTTAATCTGGACCAATAAGAAACAGGGAGGTACTGCTTGATCTGGTCCAATAAGAAACAGGGAGGTACTGCTTAATATGGTCCAATAAGAAACAGGGAGGTACTGCTTAATATGGTCCAATAAGAAACAGGGAGGTACTGCTTGAACTGGTCCAATAAGAAACAGGGAGGTACTGCTTGATCTGGACCAATTAGAAACAGGGAGGTACTGCTTAATCTGGACCAATAAGAAACAGGGAGGTACTGATTGATATGATCCAATAAGAAACAGGGAGGTACTGCTTAATCTGGTCCAATAAGAAACAGGGAGGTACTGCTTAATCTGGACCAATAAGAAACAGGGAGGTACTGCTTGATCTGGACCAATAAGAAACAGGGAGGTACTGCTTGATCTGGACCAATAAGAAACAGGGAGGTACTGCTTGATCTGGTCCAATAAGAAACTGGGAGGTACTGCTTAATCTGGTCCAATAAGAAACAGGGAGGTACTGCTTGATCTGGTCCAATAAGAAACTGGGAGGTACTGCTTAATCTGGTCCAATAAGAAACAGGGAGGTACTGCTTAATCTGGACCAATAAGAAACAGGGAGGTACTGCTTGATCTGGACCAATAAGAAACAGGGAGGTACTGCTTGATCTGGACCAATAAGAAACAGGGAGGTACTGCTTGATCTGGTCCAATAAGAAACAGGGAGTTACTGCTTGATCTGGTCCAATAAGAAACAGGGAAGTACTGTTTGATCTGGTCCAATAAGAAACAGGGAGGTACTGTTTAATCTGGTCCAATAAGAAACAGGGAGGTACTGTTTAATCTGGTCCAATAAGAAACAGGGAGGTACTGTTTAATCTGGTCCAATAAGAAACACTATTTAGTTTAACATTTGAAAATGTAACGCTACGGTTGTGTTCCGAGGGGGTATGTTGACACATCGCTTCACAAGTATCGCCGTCCCCAAGGCAACAAACATCCAATAAAAGGAGAGACTGGGAGGCTAAAATGTGAAGGTGATTGGATCTATACTTTGTATTCCATGTCCTTCAGGGTAACACGGAAACAACAGAACACTGGGGTGTGGATTTCTACACAATCTATTTCTATCTGAAACATTCCACACGGTAGGCTAGCACAGTGGTATGTGCTCCGTGTAAACAAACAGTCTTGCCCACCCACTGCACTAAAACGAATCCCAATAGAGCCACTGAATACCACCCCAGGAGTCCTCAACAGCAGCCCCTTTCCCCACCCGAGTGACAGTCTGTTTCTGGCATGTCAGTGCTTTGTCAAATTGTTTGGCTTTTCAAATGAGCAATAGACTTGACGAGAGCACGAACAGATGAGGGGCCAGGCTAGCCATGTGCTACGCCCCCTAGTGGTACTTACTGTCCCAGGAGGTCTTTGAAACGCGTGTCCAGTTCAATGTGGTACTTGTGTAGGTAGCCAAACAGCTCATCTGTCCCAAGAACCTTAGCGATGCGGACCAGCTGGACACAACATGGGGACAGTCAGAGGAACGTTGAGACACACGTCTAGCATACAGCCACACCTTCTACGTCAAAGATGAACCGTGTTCATAGTGTGTATTCATGTGGTCATTTAGTTGTAATTATATATATATAACTAAATGAAATATATATAAATAAAAAACAGGGATGTTTGACAATAGAAGTGATGACCTCACTAGTGGCTGGTCCCACTCCCAATGATGCCATTTCACACTGTGGTATTACATACAAGCATAGTATCATGGACTAGTGTAGTGTGGAGCTGTGTGTGTGTGTGTACCTGATCGTAGTTGCCCTGTGTGTGTGTGTGTGTGTGTACCTGATCGTAGTTGTCCTGTCCATGGAAGAACGGCTCTTTCAGGAAGATCATGCTGGCCAACATGCAGCCTAGACTCCACATGTCCAGACTGTAGTCATATAGCTACAAACACAACAAGGACAACACAGAACGATGGAAAAAAATACTCTACAATTAATTATTTAACAAATCACATTGTAGTTCATTGAACAACATCCATGTATTGGTACTCCTGTAAATATACTGCTATTGAACATACTCATGTTAGCAGACAGATAACTGTGTTGATGTAACCAGTATTAAAGCAAAACGTGCATCGGGATGTACTGCAGTGTATGTGGGAGGTGTGTTAATAACTAGTGTCTACCTGATAGTCCACATTGTGTAAGTAGTGTTAATAACTAGTGTCTACCTGATAGTCCACATTGTGTCAGTAGTGTTAATAACTAGTGTCTACCTGATAGTCCACATTGTGTCAGTAGTGGGAGGTGTTAATAACTAGTGTCTACCTGATAGTCCACATTGTGTAAGTAGTGTTAATAACTAGTGTCTACCTGATAGTCCACATTGTGTAAGTAGTGGGAGGTGTTAATAACTAGTGTCTACCTGATAGTCCACATTGTGTAAGTAGTGTTAATAACTAGTGTCTACCTGATAGTCCACATTGTGTCAGTAGTGTTAATAACTAGTGTCTACCTGATAGTCCACATTGTGTCAGTAGTGTTAATAACTAGTGTCTACCTGATAGTCCACATTGTGTCAGTAGTGTTAATAACTAGTGTCTACCTGATAGTCCACATTGTGTAAGTAGTGTTAATAACTAGTGTCTACCTGATAGTCAACATTGTGTAAGTAGTGGGAGGTGTTAATAACTAGTGTCTACCTGATAGTCCACATTGTGTAAGTAGTGGGAGGTGTTAATAACTAGTGTCTACCTGATAGTCCACATTGTGTAAGTAGTGTTAATAACTAGTGTCTACCTGATAGTCCACATTGTGTCAGTAGTGTTAATAACTAGTGTCTACCTGATAGTCCACATTGTGTCAGTAGTGGGAGGTGTTAATAACTAGTGTCTACCTGATAGTCCACATTGTGTAAGTAGTGTTAATAACTAGTGTCTACCTGATAGTCCACATTGTGTAAGTAGTGGGAGGTGTTAATAACTAGTGTCTACCTGATAGTCCACATTGTGTAAGTAGTGTTAATAACTAGTGTCTACCTGATAGTCCACATTGTGTCAGTAGTGTTAATAACTAGTGTCTACCTGATAGTCCACATTGTGTCAGTAGTGTTAATAACTAGTGTCTACCTGATAGTCCACATTGTGTCAGTAGTGTTAATAACTAGTGTCTACCTGATAGTCCACATTGTGTAAGTAGTGTTAATAACTAGTGTCTACCTGATAGTCAACATTGTGTAAGTAGTGGGAGGTGTTAATAACTAGTGTCTACCTGATAGTCCACATTGTGTAAGTAGTGTTAATAACTAGTGTCTACCTGATAGTCCACATTGTGTCAGTAGTGTTAATAACTAGTGTCTACCTGATAGTCCACATTGTGTCAGTAGTGTTAATAACTAGTGTCTACCTGATAGTCCACATTGTGTCAGTAGTGTTAATAACTAGTGTCTACCTGATAGTCCACATTGTGTCAGTAGTGTTAATAACTAGTGTCTACCTGATAGTCCACATTGTGTAAGTAGTGTTAATAACTAGTGTCTACCTGATAGTCAACATTGTGTAAGTAGTGGGAGGTGTTAATAACTAGTGTCTACCTGATAGTCCACATTGTGTAAGTAGTGTTAATAACTAGTGTCTACCTGATAGTCCACATTGTGTCAGTAGTGTTAATAACTAGTGTCTACCTGATAGTCCACATTGTGTCAGTAGTGTTAATAACTAGTGTCTACCTGATAGTCCACATTGTGTAAGTAGTGTTAATAACTAGTGTCTACCTGATAGTCCACATTGTGTAAGTAGTGGGAGGTGTTAATAACTAGTGTTTACCTGATAGTCCACATTGTGTAAGTAGTGTTAATAACTAGTGTCTACCTGATAGTCCACATTGTGTCAGTAGTGTTAATAACTAGTGTCTACCTGATAGTCCACATTGTGTCAGTAGTGTTAATAACTAGTGTCTACCTGATAGTCCACATTGTGTAAGTAGTGGGAGGTGTGTTAATAACTAGTGTCTACGTGATAGTCCACATTGTGTAAGTAGTGTTAATAACTAGTGTCTACCTGATAGTCCACATTGTGTAAGTAGTGGGAGGTGTTAATAACTAGTGTCTACCTGATAGTCCACATTGTGTAAGTAGTGTTAATAACTAGTGTCTACCTGATAGTCCACATTGTGTCAGTAGTGTTAATAACTAGTGTCTACCTGATAGTCCACATTGTGTCAGTAGTGTTAATAACTAGTGTCTACCTGATAGTCCACATTGTGTCAGTAGTGTTAATAACTAGTGTCTACCTGATAGTCCACATTGTGTAAGTAGTGTTAATAACTAGTGTCTACCTGATAGTCAACATTGTGTAAGTAGTGGGAGGTGTTAATAACTAGTGTCTACCTGATAGTCCACATTGTGTAAGTAGTGTTAATAACTAGTGTCTACCTGATAGTCCACATTGTGTAAGTAGTGGGAGGTGTGTTAATAACTAGTGTCTACCTGATAGTCCACATTGTGTAAGTAGTGTTAATAACTAGTGTCTACCTGATAGTCCACATTGTGTCAGTAGTGTTAATAACTAGTGTCTACCTGATAGTCCACATTGTGTCAGTAGTGTTAATAACTAGTGTCTACCTGATAGTCCACATTGTGTCAGTAGTGTTAATAACTAGTGTCTACCTGATAGTCCACATTGTGTAAGTAGTGTTAATAACTAGTGTCTACCTGATAGTCCACATTGTGTCAGTAGTGTTAATAACTAGTGTCTACCTGATAGTCCACATTGTGTCAGTAGTGTTAATAACTAGTGTCTACCTGATAGTCCACATTGTGTCAGTAGTGTTAATAACTAGTGTCTACCTGATAGTCCACATTGTGTAAGTAGTGTTAATAACTAGTGTCTACCTGATAGTCAACATTGTGTAAGTAGTGGGAGGTGTTAATAACTAGTGTCTACCTGATAGTCCACATTGTGTAAGTAGTGTTAATAACTAGTGTCTACCTGATAGTCCACATTGTGTAAGTAGTGGGAGGTGTGTTAATAACTAGTGTCTACCTGATAGTCCACATTGTGTAAGTAGTGTTAATAACTAGTGTCTACCTGATAGTCCACATTGTGTCAGTAGTGTTAATAACTAGTGTCTACCTGATAGTCCACATTGTGTCAGTAGTGTTAATAACTAGTGTCTACCTGATAGTCCACATTGTGTCAGTAGTGTTAATAACTAGTGTCTACCTGATAGTCCACATTGTGTAAGTAGTGTTAATAACTAGTGTCTACCTGATAGTCCACATTGTGTCAGTAGTGGGAGGTGTTAATAACTAGTGTCTACCTGATAGTCCACATTGTGTAAGTAGTGTTAATAACTAGTGTCTACCTGATAGTCCACATTGTGTAAGTAGTGGGAGGTGTTAATAACTAGTGTCTACCTGATAGTCCACATTGTGTAAGTAGTGTTAATAACTAGTGTCTACCTGATAGTCCACATTGTGTCAGTAGTGTTAATAACTAGTGTCTACCTGATAGTCCACATTGTGTCAGTAGTGTTAATAACTAGTGTCTACCTGATAGTCCACATTGTGTAAGTAGTGTTAATAACTAGTGTCTACCTGATAGTCAACATTGTGTAAGTAGTGGGAGGTGTTAATAACTAGTGTCTACCTGATAGTCCACATTGTGTAAGTAGTGTTAATAACTAGTGTCTACCTGATAGTCCACATTGTGTCAGTAGTGTTAATAACTAGTGTCTACCTGATAGTCCACATTGTGTCAGTAGTGTTAATAACTAGTGTCTACCTGATAGTCCACATTGTGTAAGTAGTGTTAATAACTAGTGTCTACCTGATAGTCCACATTGTGTAAGTAGTGGGAGGTGTTAATAACTAGTGTTTACCTGATAGTCCACATTGTGTAAGTAGTGTTAATAACTAGTGTCTACCTGATAGTCCACATTGTGTCAGTAGTGTTAATAACTAGTGTCTACCTGATAGTCCACATTGTGTCAGTAGTGTTAATAACTAGTGTCTACCTGATAGTCCACATTGTGTAAGTAGTGGGAGGTGTGTTAATAACTAGTGTCTACGTGATAGTCCACATTGTGTAAGTAGTGTTAATAACTAGTGTCTACCTGATAGTCCACATTGTGTAAGTAGTGTTAATAACTAGTGTCTACCTGATAGTCCACATTGTGTAAGTAGTGTTAATAACTAGTGTCTACCTGATAGTCCACATTGTGTAAATAGTGTTAATAACTAGTGTCTACCTGATAGTCCACATTGTGTAAGAAGTGGGAGGTGTGTTAATAACTAGTGTCTACCTGATAGTCCACATTGTGTCAGTAGTGGGAGGTGTGTTAATAACTAGTGTCTACCTGATAGTCCACATTGTGTAAGGAGTGGGAGGTGTTAATAACTAGTGTCTACCTGATAGTCCACATTGTGTAAGTAGTGGGAGATGTGTTAATAACTAGTGTCTACCTGATAGTCCACATTGTGTAAGTAGTGGGAGGTGTTAATAACTAGTGTCTACCTGATAGTCCACATTGTGTAAGTAGTGGGAGATGTGTTAATAACTAGTGTCTACCTGATAGTCCACATTGTGTAAGTAGTGTTAATAACTAGTGTCTACCTGATAGTCCACATTGTGTCAGTAGTGTTAATAACTAGTGTCTACCTGATAGTCCACATTGTGTAAGTAGTGTTAATAACTAGTGTCTACCTGATAGTCCACATTGTGTAAGTAGTGGGAGGTGTGTTAATAACTAGTGTCTACCTGATAGTCCACATTGTGTAAGTAGTGGGAGGTGTGTTAATAACTAGTGTCTACCTGATAGTCCACATTGTGTAAGTAGTGTTAATAACTAGTGTCTACCTGATAGTCCACATTGTGTAAGTAGTGTTACTAACTAGTGTCTACCTGATAGTCCACATTGTGTAAGTAGTGGGAGGTGTGTTAATAACTAGTGTCTACCTGATAGTCCACATTGTGTAAGTAGTGTTAATAACTAGTGTCTACCTGATAGTCCACATTGTGTAAGTAGTGTTAATAACTAGTGTCTACCTGATAGTCAACATTGTGTAAGTAGTGGGAGGTGTTAATAACTAGTGTCTACCTGATAGTCCACATTGTGTAAGTAGTGTTAATAACTAGTGTCTACCTGATAGTCCACATTGTGTAAGTAGTGTTACTAACTAGTGTCTACCTGATAGTCAACATTGTGTAAGTAGTGGGAGGTGTTAATAACTAGTGTCTACCTGATAGTCCACATTGTGTAAATAGTGGGAGGTGTGTTAATAACTAGTGTCTACCTGATAGTCCACATTGTGTAAGTAGTGTTAATAACTAGTGTCTACCTGATAGTCCACATTGTGTAAGTAGTGTTAATAACTAGTGTCTACCTGATAGTCCACATTGTGTAAATAGTGGGAGGTGTGTTAATAACTAGTGTCTACCTGATAGTCCACATTGTGTAAGTAGTGTTAATAACTAGTGTCTACCTGATAGTCCACATTGTGTAAGTAGTGTTAATAACTAGTGTCTACCTGATAGTCCACATTGTGTCAGTAGTGGGAGGTGTGTTAATAACTAGTGTCTACCTGATAGTCCACATTGTGTAAGTAGTGTTAATAACTAGTGTCTACCTGATAGTCCACATTGTGTAAGTAGTGGGAGGTGTTAATAACTAGTGTCTACCTGATAGTCCACATTGTGTAAATAGTGTTAATAACTAATGTCTACCTGATAGTCCACATTGTGTAAGTAGTGTTAATAACTAGTGTCTACCTGATAGTCCACATTGTGTAAGAAGTGGGAGGTGTGTTAATAACTAGTGTCTACCTGATAGTCCACATTGTGTCAGTAGTGGGAGGTGTGTTAATAACTAGTGTCTACCTGATAGTCCACATTGTGTAAGGAGTGGGAGGTGTGTTAATAACTAGTGTCTACCTGATAGTCCACATTGTGTAAGTAGTGGGAGGTGTTAATAACTAGTGTCTACCTGATAGTCCACATTGTGTAAGTAGTGGGAGATGTGTTAATAACTAGTGTCTACCTGATAGTCCACATTGTGTAAGTAGTGTTAATAACTAGTGTCTACCTGATAGTCCACATTGTGTCAGTAGTGTTAATAACTAGTGTCTACCTGATAGTCCACATTGTGTAAGTAGTGTTAATAACTAGTGTCTACCTGATAGTCCACATTGTGTAAGTAGTGGGAGGTGTGTTAATAACTAGTGTCTACCTGATAGTCCACATTGTGTAAGTAGTGGGAGGTGTGTTAATAACTAGTGTCTACCTGATAGTCCACATTGTGTAAGTAGTGTTAATAACTAGTGTCTACCTGATAGTCCACATTGTGTAAGTAGTGTTAATAACTAGTGTCTACCTGATAGTCCACATTGTGTAAGTAGTGGGAGGTGTTTTAATAACTAGTGTCTACCTGATAGTCCACATTGTGTAAGTAGTGTTAATAACTAGTGTCTACCTGATAGTCCACATTGTGTAAGTAGTGGGAGGTGTGTTAATAACTAGTGTCTACCTGATAGTCCACATTGTGTAAGTAGTGGGAGGTGTGTTAATAACTAGTGTCTACCTGATAGTCCACATTGTGTAAGTAGTGTTAATAACTAGTGTCTACCTGATAGTCCACATTGTGTAAGTAGTGTTAATAACTAGTGTCTACCTGATAGTCCACATTGTGTAAGTAGTGGGAGGTGTTTTAATAACTAGTGTCTACCTGATAGTCCACATTGTGTAAGTAGTGTTAATAACTAGTGTCTACCTGATAGTCCACATTGTGTAAGTAGTGGGAGGTGTGTTAATAACTAGTGTCTACCTGATAGTCCACATTGTGTAAGTAGTGGGAGGTGTGTTAATAACTAGTGTCTACCTGATAGTCCACATTGTGTAAGTAGTGTTAATAACTAGTGTCTACCTGATAGTCCACATTGTGTAAGTAGTGTTAATAACTAGTGTCTACCTGATAGTCCACATTGTGTAAGTAGTGGGAGGTGTTTTAATAACTAGTGTCTACCTGATAGTCCACTAGCAGCTCCGGTCCTTTAAAATAACGGGAGGCCACCCTGACGTTGTATTCCTGAGCTGGGTGGTAGAACTCAGCCAGACCCCAGTCTATGAGACGCAGCTGAGAGACAGAGAGAGACAAACAGACAGAGGAATTAGAGGGTTTTTTTTGGGGGGGGGGGGGGGGGCAGTGTGACATCTACAGAAGCAGAGCTTCCTGTTTTGCACTATGCTAACCTGTCTTCTAAGCCTTTTCAAAATGTCCTTCTGACCCACCAACTAGTGGACCATCTGGGAACTACGGATCTACAGCATGTTTGGGATCAATGTGCATTTTGAAAAACTGTACAAGAAGGTAAAGGAATTCAGTTGAAAATAGTCTGAATATTAAAACGGATTATTTTTAAATTTATACAATTGAACATTCAGTTGGTTTTTGAATTTGAAAAAAAGGAATTGATCCATAAAAGCCGCAAAAATGTCACTTCTAGGACGACCAGACCAAATTCACATAGAAACGTGTGTTACAGATCTGTCATTCTTAATTGAACCCAAGTCTAAGATCTATTCTATGGGTGCTATTTCTATGCTTCTTTGCGTCTTTAACTTTCAGCTGAAAATACAATATTCTGGGTCATGAAAAATATATTTCACTGCGGTTTAGATGCTACAATGATTCTCTACACTCGTCTTTAATATGAAGGGATCCCGAGTGGCACAGCAGGTCTGAGGCACTGCGGTTTAGATGCTACAATGATTCTCTACACTCATCTTTAATATGAAGGGATCCCGAGTGGCACAGCAGGTCTGAGGCACTGCGGTTTAGATGCTACAATGATTCTCTACACTCATCTTTAATATGAAGGGATCCCGAGTGGCACAGCAGGTCTGAGGCACTGCGGTTTAGATGCTACAATGATTCTCTACACTCATCTTTAATATGAAGGGATCCCGAGTGGCACAGCAGGTCTGAGGCACTGCGGTTTAGATGCTACAATGATTCTCTACACTCATCTTTAATATGAAGGGATCCCGAGTGGCACAGCAGGTCTGAGGCACTGCGGTTTAGATGCTACAATGATTCTCTACACTCGTCTTTAATATGAAGGGATCCCGAGTGGCACAGCAGGTCTGAGGCACTGCATCTCAGCTCTAGAGGCGTGACTACAGACACCCTGGTTCGAATCCAGGCTGTATCACAACCGGCCGTGATTGGGAGTCCCATAGGGCTGCGCACAATTGGCCCAGTGCCGTCCAGGTTTGGCCGGGTGTAGGCCATCATTTCTAAAATAAGAATTTGTTCTTAAACCGACTTGCCTAGTTAAATAAAAAGGTTAAATCCATTTTTTTAAATCTTGGCCTTCAGCTTTGTGTTCTGCTTGCTGCAGCTCCATTACTGCCATCTGGTGGCGAAACAGAACCATGACAGCCCGCCCCACCCTGGACCCCCCCCCACCTCCCATCTACACAGCGTTTTGGTGCCATAAATTGACCCATTTAACACTTTCTGAAGTTCCCTCTCTGGAGGAGACCCAATTATCTCTTCTACCTCCAAAAGTGTGACCTTGTTTACTTCCCTTGACTGATTCTGAAAGGAAACGACAGGCGTAACAAATATGGTAGGAACTCCCACTAACCTATGCATCCACCAATCCAATGCCATTACATTACAGTGAGAAGATTACTGATTACTGCTGAATTCGTGTAGCAAAACAATGTAAGCTTTGCGAGACTTGCGGACGGTTGTAAGAGGTAAAAATCGAGTGTACACTTCAGGTGATATTTGGGACGCACATTCTGTGATCCTCCTGATAAAACAACAGGGTTGTTGCTCTGCTTCTGACCCAGGAGAAATTAGCTGCAGCTCCGGCTGCTATGAGGCCAGCTATTTGGGAAACACTGGCCTAGATTAGTAGGGAACAGGGGCAGAAATGGTGTTTATCATAACATACATTTTAAAAAATGGGCTTCTTCTATAGAAATAGGTTCTGCCTCTCGCTAAATAGTCGAAAGCAGATTATTCAGTAGATGTTCCTACCGGTCCTAGATTATGGTGACATCTATATCAGGGTTTACAACCCGGTTCCTGGAGAGCTACCCTCCAGTAGGTTAACTCCAACCCGGTTCCTGGAGAGCTACCCTCCAGTAGGTTAACTCCAACCCTGTTCCTGGAGAGATACCATCCTGTTGGTTTTAACTCCAACCCTGTTCCTGGAGAGCTACCCTCCTGTAGGTTTTAACTCCAACCCTGTTCCACGGGTCACTAATATGACCAGGATTATCAACAACTAGCACGGGTCGCTAATATGACCAGGATTATCTATAACTAGCACGGGTCGCTAATATGACCAGGATTATCAACAACTAGCACGGGTCGTTAATATGACCAGGATTATCAACAACTAGCACGGGTCATTAATATGACCAGGATTATCAACAACTAGCACGGGTCACCGATATGACCAGGATTATCAACAACTACCACGGGTCGCTAAATGACCAAGATTGTGCCTTTGGCTACCGGACAACGAAAGAAAGTTGATATAAAATAAATTGCCTCCAAGGATATGTTGTGATTGACTAGGCTACTTTGAAGCAAGGTAAGACATGCCTCATTGGTAGTAAAAAAACTAAACATTCAAGTCTCAAACAATTAAGTTAATGTTTTCTAAAATGCATACTGCCTCCAGCTCACTGCAAAGTGGTGTGTGAGGTGATGAAGCCTGCCTTCCGTTGCCGTGGGAGATGCTGTCTGACAGACATTCCCCTCAAAGGCTTTGCATGTGTACAATGTAATAAAACACATAACGAATATACTGTACTACACCTCACCCATTTAATTCCACTAGATTAACCACTAGACCGATAGGCATGACTAGTCAAATGTGTTTCCATCGACTGGTATTACCGTCAATGAATAGGCTAAAAAAAATAAGCATTATTTCTAAACGGGATCTTCTTCTACCGGACAATTGGCCGGTGACAATTTATATCCGTTTTTCAACAACATCAGAAATGTAAATTGGCCAAACGCCGGCTAACGGAAACCCTGTGCTCAACAGTTAATCAAACGGCTAACCAGACTATTTGCATTGACTGCCTTGTTTGCACTTACATTCTTCCACTGGCTCTATGCACACTCACTGGACTGTAGCCACACACTGCTACTGTATCATCTATCCTGCCTTTTACCCCTAGCTACCCCCGAGTTACCCCCTAGCCACCCCCGAGTTACCCCCTAGCCACCCCCCCGAGTTACCCCCTAGCCACCCCCCGAGTTACCCCCTAGCCACCCCCTAGCCACCCCCGAGTTACCCCCGAGTTACCCCCTAGCCACCCCCTAGCCACCCCCTAGCTACCACAGTTGCCACAGTGATTCAATAATTTCTCACCTCTACATACCACAGCCAATAATAACAAAGTGAAAGGGGGGAAAAAAAATGACACTTTTGAAAAATGTATTGAAAATGAAAGAGAAATATCTAAATGTACATAAGTCTATTGGAACCGGTACTCCTTGTATGCAGCCTTGTTATTTTCATTGACTTTTTACCTCTGCATTGCTGGGAAAGGGCTCGTAAGTAAGCATTTCACGGTAAAGTCTACACCTGTTGTACTCATAACATAATGTTATTTGTTTTTTTTTGGGGGGGGGGGTCGAGTCGACAGTGTTAGTGCTCATCGCCGCATTCTCTACCGTAAAGTTGGTCTGGCCGTCTCTGATATCACGTAGGATGATACATTGCTGTGTTTTCATTCATAAAGCCTTTTTACAAAAAAAAAAACTTGCTGTACCGAACATCATTACTAACCTCTAGACATGAGTGGATAAGTCTGGAAAATTCATTCTGTCTGCATTGAGTTAGGTAAACCAGCTTTTAGGTTTTTTCCCTCCACTGTATTTGTGGAACAATATTCAAAATGTGATGTTTTGGTGTCTCTGGGTCAATTCAAGAAGCTGATTGAGGACATTATTACTGATGAATGTGTTGGTGTCTCTGGGTCAATTCAAGAAGCTGATTGAGGACATTATTACTGATGAATGTTGGTGTCTCTGGGTCAATTCAAGAAGCTGATTGAGGACATTATTACTGATGAATGTGATGTTTTGGTGTCTCTGGGTCAATTCAAGAAGCTGATTGAGGACATTATTACTGATGAATGTGATGGTGTCTCTGGGTCAATTCAAGAAGCTGATTGAGGACATTATTACTGATGAATGTGTTGGTGTCTCTGGGTCAATTCAAGAAGCTGATTGAGGACATTATTACTGATGAATGTTGGTGTCTCTGGGTCAATTCAAGAAGCTGATTGAGGACATTATTACTGATGAATGTGTTGGTGTCTCTGGGTCAATTCAAGAAGCTGATTGAGGACATTATTACTGATGAATGTGATGGTGTCTCTGGGTCAATTCAAGAAGCTGATTGAGGACATTATTATTGATGAATGTGATGGTGTCTCTGGGTCAATTCAAGAAGCTGATTGAGGACATTATTACTGATGAATGTGTTGGTGTCTCTGGGTCAATTCAAGAAGCTGATTGAGGACATTATTACTGATGAATGTGATGTTTTGGTGTCTCTGGGTCAATTCAAGAAGCTGATTAAGGACATTATTACTGATGAATGTGATGGTGTCTCTGGGTCAATTCAAGAAGCTGATTGAGGACATTATTATTGATGAATGTGATGGTGTCTCTGGGTCAATTCAAGAAGCTGATTGAGGACATTATTACTGATGAATGTGTTGGTGTCTCTGGGTCAATTCAAGAAGCTGATTGAGGACATTATTACTGATGAATGTGATGTTTTGGTGTCTCTGGGTCAATTCAAGAAGCGGATTAAGGACATTATTACTGATGAATGTGATGGTGTCTCTGGGTCAATTCAAGAAGCTGATTGAGGACATTATTATTGATGAATGTGATGGTGTCTCTGGGTCAATTCAAGAAGCTGATTGAGGACATTATTACTGATGAATGTGTTGGTGTCTCTGGGTCAATTCAAGAAGCTGATTGAGGACATTATTACTGATGAATGTGATGGTGTCTCTGGGTCAATTCAAGAAGCTGATTGAGGACATTATTACTGATGAATGTGATGGTGTCTCTGGGTCAATTCAAGAAGCTGATTGAGGACATTATTACTGATGAATGTGTTGGTGTCTCTGGGTCAATTCAAGAAGCTGATTGAGGACATTATTACTGATGAATGTGATGTGATGGTGTCTCTGGGTCAATTCAAGAAGCTGATTGAGGACATTATTACTGATGAATGTGTTGGTGTCTCTGGGTCAATTCAAGAAGCTGATTGAGGACATTATTACTGATGAATGTGATGTTTTGGTGTCTCTGGGTCAATTCAAGAAGCTGATTGAGGACATTATTACTGATGAATGTGTTGGTGTCTCTGGGTCAATTCAAGAAGCTGATTGAGGACATTATTACTGATGAATGTGATGTGATGGTGTCTCTGGGTCAATTCAAGAAGCTGATTGAGGACATTATTACTGATGAATGTGTTGGTGTCTCTGGGTCAATTCAAGAAGCTGATTGAGGACATTATTACTGATGAATGTGATGTTTTGGTGTCTCTGGGTCAATTCAAGAAGCTGATTGAGGACATTATTATTGATGAATGTGATGGTGTCTCTGGGTCAATTCAAGAAGCTGATTGAGGACATTATTACTGATGAATGTGATGTTTTTTATGACCATGTTTCTCATCTGTAAAAGAAACCTTGGTCTCAGTATGACTCCCTGAAAAAAAATAAAGGTTAAATATAATATATATTTTTTAACCCTGTAGAGAACCAGGACAAAAAGAGAATATTGTTTGGGGGCGGGGCCAACTTCCATCATGTATGAATAGAGGATGATGTCAGCAAAACCAGAAATCCTGATGAAAAATCAGGAAATGAAGAAACCCCAACCCTGAGTGTTTGATGTTGCTCCCAGGTCTCTCCAGATTGTATCTCAATGAGAATAACCTGTTTAAATAAAGGTGATCGCATGGCTACCTTTCTCGTCTGGTGGTCGATCATGACATTGTGTGGTTTGACGTCCCTGTGCATGATCCCCATGCTATGGCAGTAGTCCAGAGCCTGTAGGAGACAACACAAAGGACAACACAGTCTAGACGACACAGCCTTTATATCTGAAGACTCGTTTCAGGCCCTCTTGACCCCCCAAAAAAATGTCAATGGAAACAAATTGGAAGCCAAATTATTTGAAAAGTGGGACGCAACAGAGCCAAGCAAGGGGACCTGCCAGTTTCCCTTACCTTGAGAAGCTCGTACACATAGAAACGAATATCAAAGTCTGTTAACTTCTGGTAAAGTTCCTGTGAATGAAATGAAAACAAAAAGTTTAACTACAGTGCATTTGGAAAGTATTCATACCACTTGACTTCTTCCACATTTTGTTACAGCCTTATTCTAAAATGTAGTAAAGAAGAAAAAAAATGTCCTCGACCTACACACAATACCCCATAATGACATCACAATACCCCATAATGACATCACAATACCCCATAATGACATCACAATACCCCATAATGACATCACAATACCCCATAATGACATCACAATACCCCATAATGACAAACCAAAAACTGGTTTTGTTAAATTCGGAAATGTAAAAAAAAAAAATATTGAAAAAAAAAACATTTTTTTTACATAAGTATTCAGAACCTTTGCTTTGAGACTCGAAATATCTCAGGTGAATCCTGTTTCCATTGATCATCCTTGAGATGTTTCTATAGCTTGATTGGGGTCCACCGGTGGTAAATTCAATTGATTGGACATGATTTAGAAAGGCACACACCTGGCTATATAACAAAAAGTGTCCCACAGTGGACAGTGCATGTCTGAGCAAAAACCAAGCCATGAGGTTGAAGGACATGACTGACAGTGGACAGTGCATGTCAGATCAAAAACAAAGCCATGAGGTTGAAGGAAATGTCCGTAGAGGTCCGAGACAGGATTGTGTCGAGGCACAGATCTGGGGAAGGGTACCAAAAAAAATGTATGCAGCATTGAAGGTCCCCAAGAACACAGTGGCCTCCATCATTCTTAAATTAAAAGAAGTTTGGAACCACCAAGAATCTTCCTAGAGCTGGCCGCCCAGACAAACTGAGCAATCGAGGGAGAAGGGCCTTGGTCGGGGAGGTGACCAAGAACCCAATGGTCACTCTGACAGAGCTCCAGAGTTCCTCTGTGGAGATGGGAGAACCTTCTAGAAGGACAACCATCTATGTAGCACTCCACCAATCTGGCCTTTACGGTTGGGTGGCCAGACGGAAGCCACTCCTCAGTAAAAACGCACATGACAGCTTGCTTGGAGTTTGCCAATAGGCGCCTAAAGACTGACCATTTTCTCTGGTCTGATGAAACCAAAATTTAACTGATTGGCCTGAATTCCAAGCGTCACCTCTAGAGGAAACCTGGCACCATCCCTACAGCGGGGAATGGTCGTGGCAGCATCATGCTCTGGAGGAAACCTGGCACCATCCCTACAGTGAGGAATGGTGGTGGCAGCATCATGCTCTGGAGGAAACCTGGCACCATCCCTACAGCGGGGAATGGTGGTGGCAGCATCATGCTCTGGGGATGATTTTCAGCGGCAGGGACTGGGAGACTAGGCAGGATCGAGGGAAAGATGAACGGAGCAAAGTACAGAGAGATCCTTGATGAAAAACCTGCTCCAGAGTGCTGAGGACCTCAGACCGGGGCAAAAGTTCACCTTCCAACAGGACAATGACCCAAAGCACACAGCCAACAGAACACAGGAGTGGCATTGGGACAAGTCTCAATGTCCTTGAGTGGCCCAGTCAGAGCCACGACTTGAACCTGATCGAACGTCTCTGTTAAGACCTGAAAATAGATGTGCAGCAACGCTTCCCATCCAACCTGACAGAGCTTGAGAGAATCTGCAGAGAAGAATGGGAGAAGCTCCCCAAATACAGGTGTGCCAAGCTTGTAGCATCATACCCAAGAAGACTCAAGGCTGTAATCACTGACAAAGGTGCTTCAACAAAGTATTGAGTAAATGGTCTGAATACTGATGTAAATGTGATATTTTGTTTCGCAAAAAAAATTCAAAACATTTGTTTTTGCTTTGTCATTATGGGATACTGTGTGTAGATTGTATTTTCTCTTAAAATGTAATACATTTTTAGAATAGCGCTGTAACAAAATGTGGAAAAAGTCAAGGGGTCTGAAACCTTTCGGGAATGCAATGTACTTTCAAAAACGTTTACAGATTAAAAAAGTATTTGTTAGATGATATCAGTATATTTTCATGTCTTAACGTTTCAAACAGACAATTACCTTAGAGAGAGAGATCAGTAACTTAAAAAAATTATGTTGTAGTGGTTTCACACGAATGCATGATATTCACCAAACAGCCGTACCTTAAAATCTGTGTTATTGATGCACTCAAAGACAAGTGCCGGCGTTCTAGACTGCAGAGAGACAAGATGGGAGAATTCATCCTCGATTAATAAAGAAGATGGCAGTGAGAGAGAGAGTTCTATTGTTGAGGTCACAATCACCAGCACACATTTCAAACAACAGCAGATGGCAGTCAGTGAGAGAGAGTTCTATTGTTGAGGTCACAATCACCAGCACACATTTCAAACAACAGCAGATGGCAGTCAGTGAGAGAGAGTTCTATTGTTGAGGTCACAATCACCAGCACACATTTCAAACAACAGAAGATGGCAGTCAGTGAGAGTTCTATTGTTGAGGTCACAATCACCAGCACACATTTCAAACAACAGAAGATGGCAGTCAGTGAGAGTTCTATTGTTGAGGTCACAATCACCAGCACACATTTCAAACAACAGAAGATGGCAGTCAGTGAGAGAGAGTTCTATTGTTGAGGTCACAATCACCAGCACACATTTCAAACAACAGAAGATGGCAGTCAGTGAGAGTTCTATTGTTGAGGTCACAATCACCAGCACACATTTCAAACAACAGAAGATGGCAGTCAGTGAGAGAGAGTTCTATTGTTGAGGTCACAATCACCAGCACACATTTCAAACAACAGCAGATGGCAGTGAGAGAGAGTTCTATTGTTGAGGTCACAATCACCAGCACACATTTCAAACAACAGAAGATGGCAGTGAGAGAGAGTTCTATTGTTGAGGACACAATCACCAGCACACATTTCAAACAACAGCAGAGCAGCCACACCACTAAAGGCAAATAAACTGATGGGAGAGACATTACAATGAAAACAGTCTCACACTCATCGCTCTCCTTGCTTGTGGGATTTATCACCAACATTGTCCAAATAGCCTTCATCGGGGGGGGTTCTCTCATTCTAGAGTTTAAATTTGCCGATAGCGGGCTTTGAGAAAAAGTTTGACTTACTATGACTGTGATAGGTGGTTGTCTTACCTAGCTAAGGTGAATGCACTAACTGTGAGTGGCTCTGGATAAGAGTCTGCTAAATAACTGAAATGTAAATCTGTTAGTCAGCACCTCACTGTAACGGTGTGGGCTCATGAATTCCCTTTTCGTGGAGGGGAGGTCACACCCCTAAATGCAAATAAACATGCACCCAATGGAGGTACTGGGGCTGACCAGAGAGACCACAGAAATATAATCTGTAGAAGGGAGTACTGGGGCTGACCAGAGACAACAGAAATATAATCTGTAGAAGGGAGTACTGGGGCTGACCAGAGACAACAGAAATATAATCTATAGAAGGGAGTACTGGGGCTGACCAGAGAGACCACAGAAATATAATCTGTAGAAGGGAGTACTGGGGCTGACCAGAGACCACAGAAATATAATCTATAGAAGGGAGTACTGGGGCTGACCAGAGACCACAGAAATATAATCTGTAGAAGGGAGTACTGGGGCTGACCAGAGACCACAGAAATATAATCTATAGAAGGGAGTACTGGGGCTGACCAGAGACCACAGAAATATAATCTATAGAAGGGAGTACTGGGGCTGACCAGAGAGACCACAGAAATATAATCTATAGAAGGGAGTACTGGGGCTGACCAGAGACCACAGAAATATAATCTATAGAAGGGGGTACTGGGGCTGAGAGACCACATAAATGGAATCTATAGAACAGGCCAAATCATTGATGTCATTATGGGATGACTGGCAGCCATTGCCAGTTTACGATTGTTTGAGGCTCTAAGCCCCTTCTAGAGATGATATTTCTACGAGAGAGAGACATACCACAGGATCCTTCACTGTGTCCACCAGGCGGATGATGTTGGTTCCACCACGCAAGTTCTCCAGGATCTTAATCTCTCGCTTGATCTTCTTCTTCTTGACAGGCTGAAACAAGAGATCAATCATTTCCCAGACTTAACACAACAACAAAAAAGACCCTCGAAGCCTCAAACAGGCAGGGTTGTATTCTCCAGAACCAAACGGACACAATTGGACCGAAACTTAACTCTACACACTCCATTGGGGCGGCAGGGTAGCCTAGTGGTTAGAGTGGAGGGGCGGCAGGGTAGCCTAGTGGTTAGAGTGGAGGGGCGGCAGGGTAGCCTAGTGGTTAGAGTGGAGGGGCGGCAGGGTAGCCTAGTGGTTAGAGTGGAGGGGCGGCAGGGTAGCCTAGTGGTTAGAGTGGAGGGGCGGCAGGGTAGCCTAGTGGTTAGAGCGTTGGACTAGTAACCGGAAGGTTGCAAGTTCAAACCCCCGAGCTGACATGGTACAAATCTGTCGTTCTGCCCCTGAACAGGCAGTTAACCCACTGTTCCTAGGCCGCCATTGAAAATAAGAATTTGTTCTTAACTGACTTGCCTAGTTAAATAAAGGTAAAATAAAAAAATAAAATAAAATAAAAAATAAATTGGGTGTGTGTGCACTAACGAATACGACGCTGTTCAACTGGAGCCAATAGAAGGCCAGGGGGCAACATGTCTAGGTTGAGGGGCCTATTAACTTCATTGTATAACACCTACGGGAAGAAAAAACATTCAAAACACATTTATGACAGCAGCTCACCTTGAGGATTTTAACCACCACTTTCTCATTGTTACTGACGTTGACGGCTTCAAACACCTCGCTGTATTTCCCTCGGCCCAGCTTACGCACCAACTGGTAGTTGTCCTGATTACTGGAGAGAGAAGAACAGGAGAATCCTGAGAAGAGACCAGGTTGTCCTGATTACTGGAGAGAGAAGAACAAGAGAATCCTGAGAAGAGACCAGGTTGTCCTGATTACTGGAGAGAGAAGAACAGGAGAATCCTGAGAAGAGACCAGGTTGTCCTGATTACTGGAGAGAGAAGAACAAGCGAATCCTGAGAAGAGACCAGGTTGTCCTGATTACTGGAGAGAGAAGAACAAGCGAATCCTGAGAAGAGACCAGGTTGTCCTGATTACTGGAGAGAGAAGAACAAGCGAATCCTGAGAAGAGACCAGGTTGTCCTGATTACTGGAGAGAGAAGAACAAGAGAATCCTGAGAAGAGACCAGCGGGGTAGGAGTACATACATGCAGTAGGGTTATTATCCAGATTATCTGGAAGGGATTAATACACATTTACAACAGGGTTCTCCTAACTCCTGTCCTGAAGAGCAACCGAGTGATAAACAGACGTTTGATCAAAGGCTTGGAATGAAAGCGTGCGCACCCAACTCTCCAGAATTAGAGAACCCTAGTGACTAACAGTTAGTAGAATAGCTACATCCTTCTATACCTCCAGCTTGGCACGTGTGCATCGTAGTCCCAGTAGTCCCTGGTCTTCTGCGTGTTGACATCGGTGTAGACCCGAGCTTTACTGCTGACCGTAGGAGGGGGCATCGCGAGCTTGGACGCCCGGTCCTGATGGGGCTCACCTTCCACAACAATACTAGTCTTCTTGGCGCGAAATTGGAAGGCAGGGCACCGACTTTCGGGGACCCTAGATTTAGTTAACTCCGTGTAAAATGGCTTAACATTGGTTTGGGCTACTTTCGTCCGTAGTTGGTGAGCGCAGTCGGCAGCACTTGCTGTGCGGATTGTCAAAGCTACGATGAGCGAGTGCCTGATGCACCTGAACAGCCTGTTTGGCAAGATGCTATGGTGGACCGCCAGTTTCAGGGAGGCGACAGGAGAAAGGGGAAAGAGGACGAGGTAGACTAACACAATTGGCAATAAGGATTCAATATCGGACAGCTAGCTAGTAACTCAAATCGAGAAATGGTTTAAAAAGCAATTCACGAGGCCGAGAGCTGGGCAAGCTAATTGAATTTGACAGACCCCTCTGGTATAAGCAAGATAAGTTAGCTAGTTAGCCTAGATGCTAACCAGCTAAGTTGGGCCCCAGTGTTCATCACAATACTAACGTACACGAATACGATTAGCCAACATAAGTACAATATCAAACAGCAAGCTTGAGTGGCGATAATAAGTTATTTAACAATGGTCAGTTGGTTTAGAAAAGACGTGAAATCCCGTCTCGCTACATGTACGTTACTGTAGAAATGATTGTCGTTAGCTAGCCTGCTACTGTTAGCTAGCTAGCAGCGCACTCGGGTAGGAAGTCCAGCGACATGTATTTGGGCTTGCGGTGGCACCCTCTCCAGGGCGCAAAGTTCGAGAAAAATGCCTGAGAATATGACACTTGAAACCGCTTGAATATGTTTTTGAGTCTGGCTAATGGGTTTAGCTTAAATATTCATTCCCAAGAAGACTCCGTCGTTCAAGTCGTAGCTGCTGCTGCTGTGGACTCCGTTGCAACAAAAAAAAAACTCACCCGGAAGTAGTCGCCAGTGACCCCCCTCACCAAAACGCAACATTGGAGCCACTATTGAGGTTGTTGATGTAGCGGCGCAAAGATCACTACTCTGTCTTGTTACCGGCCGCATTCTAACCAGCAGGGTTTTCATTTGTAGCGGGTTTCGTTTAAAGATATATCACACATTTTTAACCTAGCAATTGCTTTATTGAAACATAAACTATATCTTATTTGACTAAGTAAATGTATATAAACCTTTCTGGCAAATATCTAGTGAAAGTCTGAAATACGTACCAAAATAGTCACATGATCACTCTCAATATTCACATGCAGTTTCCTTTCAGGTGTGGTGTGTTGTAATTCCACCTCGGTACCTGATAATTAAAAAATGTGGTCAACATTTCCATGTGCGTTGAAGTATTGTGTTTGTGTATGAGACAGTTTCCTGTTTTCTGTCAAGAACTTCCCGTTAAGAGGACTAGTAGTACTTTGCCCCCTCTCGAATGTGTGGTAAGTTACTGTCCAGTGTATTTAAGCGAACACAAATACTGTAAAACAATAATATTGTAAGATGAGTTTATTTTGTTAGTGCAGTGTGTATATGAACATGATATACTGTACATATCATTCAAGATTGAATGTAGCCTACACAGATTAAGCCACAGAATGATGTCATCGTCTATATCTCAAAGTTGACAAAAATTGATGGCAGCAGAGGCAGACGCACAGACTGGGACATATTTGACCAGCGTTGGCATGCAGAAGGCCTGTCGAGAGCATCAAAACCGTGATGCATCATGGGGAAATTGTGACCGACTGACCGATCTGCAACTAACATTTGAGTAGTTAATTACAGTGCCTTGCGAAAGTATTCGGCCCCCTTGAACTTTGCGACCTTTTGCCACATTTCAGGCTTCAAACATAAAGATATAAAACTGTATTTTTTTGTGAAGAATCAACAAGTGGGACACAATCATGAAGTGGAACGACATTTAATGGATATTTCAAACTTTTTTAACAAATCAAAAACTGAAAAATTGGGTGTGCAAAATTATTCAGCCCCCTTAAGTTAATACTTTGTAGCGCCACCTTTTGCTGCGATTACAGCTGTAAGTCGCTTGGGGTATGTCTCTATCAGTTTTGCACATCGAGAGACTGACATTTTTTCCCATTCCTCCTTGCAAAACAGCTCGAGCTCAGTGAGGTTGGATGGAGAGCATTTGTGAACAGCAGTTTTCAGTTCTTTCCACAGATTCTCGATTGGATTCAGGACTTTGACTTGGCCATTCTAACACCTGGATATGTTTATTTTTGAACCATTCCATTGTAGATTTTGCTTTATGTTTTGGATCATTGTCTTGTTGGAAGACAAATCTCCGTCCCAGTCTCAGGTCTTTTGCAGACTCCATCAGGTTTTCTCCAGAATGGTCCTGTATTTGGCTCCATCCATCTTCCCATCAATTTTAATCATCTTCCCTGTCCCTGCTGAAGAAAAGCAGGCCCAAACCATGATGCTACCACCACCATGTTTGACAGTGGGGATGGTGTGTTCAGCTGTGTTGCTTTTACGCCAAACATAACGTTTTGCATTGTTGCCAAAAAGTTCAATTTTGGTTTCATCTGACCAGAGCACCTTCTTCCACATGTTTGGTGTCTCCCAGGTGGCTTGTGGCAAACTTTAAACGACACTTTTTATGGATATCTTTAAGAAATGGCTTTCTTCTTGCCACTCTTCCATAAAGGCCAGATTTGTGCAATATACGACTGATTGTTGTCCTATGGACAGTCTCCCACCTCAGCTGTAGATCTCTGCAGTTCATCCAGAGTGATCATGGGCCTCTTGGCTGCATCTCTGATCAGTCTTGTCCTTGTATGAGCTGAAAGTTTAGAGGGACGGCCAGGTCTTGGTAGATTTGCAGTGGTCTGATACTCCTTCCATTTCAATATTATCGCTTGCACAGTGCTCCTTGGGATGTTTAAAGCTTGGGAAATCTTTTTCTATCCAAATCCGGCTTTAAACTTCTTCACAACAGTATCTCAGGCCTGCCTGGTGTGTTCCTTGTTCTTCATGATGCTCTCTGCGCTTTTAACGGACCTCTGAGACTATCACAGTGCAGGTGCATTTATACGGAGACTTGATTACACACAGGTGGATTGTATTTATCATCATTAGTCATTTAGGTCAACATTGGATCATTCAGAGATCCTCACTGAACTTCTGGAGAGAGTTTGCTGCACTGAAAGTAAAGGGGCTGAATAATTTTGCACGCCCAATTTTTCAGTTTTTGCTTTGTTAAAAAAGTTTGAAATATCCAATAAATGTCGTTCCACTTCATGATTGTGTCCCACTTGTTGTTGATTCTTCACAAAAAAATACAGTTTTATATCTTTATGTTTGAAGCCTGAAATGTGGCAAAAGGTCGCAAAGTTCAAGGGGGCCGAATACTTTCGCAAGGCACTGTATGATTCAAGGTGATTTGTAGATTAGTCGTTCACGCCTTTAAAAAATGTTTTGGCTGCGATGTCAAACACGCTCATAGCCTAGCTGCAGACACAAGTGTCAAACACGCTCATAGCCTAGCTGCAGACACAAGTGTCAAACACGCTCATAGCCTAGCTGCAGACACAAGTGTCAAACACGCTCATAGCCTAGCTGCAGACACAAGTGTCAAACACGCTCATAGCCTAGCTGCAGACACAAGTGTCAAACACGCTCATAGCCTAGCTGCAGACACAAGTGTCAAACACGCTCATAGCCTAGCTGGAGACACAAGTGTCAAACACGCTCATAGCCTAGCTGCAGACACAAGTGTCAAACACGCTCATAGCCTAGCTGCAGACACAAGTGCTTGACTACCTCATCATCCTACCCAGGTCAAACATAAAACTTCTTCCCAAGTTGCACCCTACGCCCTATAGCTTGCACTACTTTTGACCAGAGACCCTGGTATACTACATAGGGAATAGGGTGCCATTTAGGATGAATGCACCACATGACATTCTCACTGCTAACCTTTCAGTTTCATATCCTCATTCCAAATACACATTGTGAGCATACGGTTTCTTTTTTTTTCTCTTCCAAATACACTATCATAAAACAATATATATAAAAAAAAACATATGTATAAACTTGCATACATAATCACATACTATCTTTCTCCTTCTTCTCCACCTCAACATATAGACATACTAACATACAAGTCCTCTCACAGCTATTTCAGGGGCAACTGAGGGAACAATGTGTGCAATTGGGACCCTAAACGTGGCAGGGTTTACATGAAGACCTCCTAGGCACAAACCAAGGCCAACATGTCCAAATGAAAGTCATGATAAAGAGATTAATGTGTGTTTTTTTATTTTATTTTATGTTTTTTTAAATCACACGATAACTGCTAGGTTGAAATCCAGATGTAGACATTACTGGTTTAAACAAAAAACCAGTGGGCCGTTGTCTTACGACCAACTGTCTGCTCTGTGGGTTGAGGGACGAGCGTAGCGTAAGAGTGATCCCACCTGTCGGGAGGACAATGCCACCGGACCGGAGGATGTCCTCCACACCCCTTTTTTTGCTTAAATACAAAAACACAAAACAATCTCAACTCAACTGGGTAGAAAAGCAGGTGGCAGAAGCAGTTCTTCCAACACATTTTGACAACTTCTACCACTAAGTTTGTTAATATGTTAGCGTGTCGTATTTATGTACAAACAGTACGTAGAGGATTCAGAGGTTGTGAGCATCGTCGGCCCATTCCCTAACCCTACATTTTATTTGATGTAACTAGGCAAGTCAGTTAAGAACAAATTCTTATTTACAATGACGGGGCCTAACCCCCCGGGTCAAACGCGGACGACGCTGGGTCAATTGTGCGCCGCCCCCTATGGGACTCTCAATCACGGCCGGTTGTGATACAGCCTGGAATCGGACCAGGGTCTGTAGGGACACCTCTAGCACTGAGATGCAGTTCCACTCGGGAGCCCCACGTTGACGGAGAGATATGGTATGTGTTTATTTCTATGACATAGGGAGCCAAAGTAGTCCAGAATGTGGGGAAATATTCCCATTGACACATACTACAGTAGTTGCTATTCATTATAGTACAGAGATTAGACAGTTTATCTACCACAGATTTCCAAAGAGGACACAAGATATAACTTGTCACATTTTTTTCCTTCTTTTTTTTTTAAGCAAACCTAAGCTACTACAGTACAACAGTGATGCTAACTATAAACATATTTCACAATTATAAACTGGGTGGTTCGAGCCCTGAATGCTGATTGGCTGACAGCCGTGGTATACTACAGGTATAACAAAACCTGTATTTTAACTGCTCTAATTACATTGATAACCAGTTTATAAAGGCACCTCAAGGAGGTTGTGGGTATATGGCCAATATACCACAGCTAAGGGCTCTCCGCATTGCATCGTGCATAAGAACAGCCCTTAGCCGTGGTATATTGGCCATAACCCACAACCCCTCGGGGCCATATTGCTTAAATATACTCATGCAGAAACGTATATTTAAGTCAATGAGGGGTGGGGTTTATTGGGCATTACTAACAGCCAACCAGAGGGTTAAGGGGGAGTTCAACACGTAGTGTGGCCAAAACTTCACCCAAACCACAGCAAAGAAATTATATGACCATAAAGGAGTCAGTGAATAATTCCCATAATTGTTTTAAAAAGCAACTCCTAAGTATTAGATGTTACACCGTATGAATACATTTCCAAGGCCTTTTCAGATTGAAAGATTCCTTTTCAAGTTGCATTTTTCCTGCATCCAACAAGGTGACCACAGTTGATCTGGATCATGGGTAGTTGATGTACTGTTTTCAGTTGATCTGGATCATGGGTAGTTGATGTACTGTTTTCAGTTGATCTGGGTCATGGGTAGTTGATCTGGATCATGGGTAGTTGATGTACTGTTTTCAGTTGATCTGGGTCATGGGTAGTTGATGTACTGTTTTCAGTTGATCTGGATCATGGGTAGTTGATGTACTGTTTTCAGTTGATCTGGATCATGGGTAGTTGATGTACTGTTTTCAGTTGATCTGGGTCATGGGTAGTTGATCTGGGTCATGGGTAGTTGATGTACTGTTTTCAGTTGATCTGGATCATGGGTAGTGGATGTACTGTTTTCAGTTGATCTGGGTCGTGGGTAGTTTATCTGGGTCATGGGTAGTTGATGTACTGTTTTCAGTTGATCTGGGTCATGGGTAGTTGGAAGTCACTAATGAAGGGCAGAACATGGGCACGATTACCTTGGTGTGAGGAAGAAGGTGTCAATAATAACTTCATGGTTAGGATTAAGCAGAGTTTTACCATTGTTTATGCAAAAGGAGTGGGGGAGGGAGGGGGGGGGGGGATGTAACTAAATGTAAATAATGAATGTGTGGTTATATACAAACAAGGTGTCAGGAAGAGTGTTGCTGTATGCCTGGCGGGCAACGTTCCATGTCACCGCGTGAGTTCACACTGTACAGGCGCTCAAACAGCAGCAGACCTGCTCACTGGATACACGGGGCTGTGGGATAACCGCCTCCTTCTGCAGTGTGCTGGACCGTGTGCTCCTGGAGGGCTCCCAGGTTCACAAAACGCTCCCCGCACCACACGCACTTAAACTGGGCTTCCCGCGAGTGCACCGCCTGGTGCTTCACCAGGTGCTCCCGCTGCTTGAAGCTCTTGTCGCAGCTGGAGCACTTGTAAGGCTTCTCTCCGGTGTGAACGCGGCGATGCCGCTGCAGCTCCGAGGAATACTTGAAGCGCTTCTCGCAGTCGGGGCACTTCAGGGGCTTCTCCCGTGACGGGTCGCAGCGGTGCGTCACGAACTCAGACGGCGACAGGAAGCGCCGGTTGCACAGGGAGCACTTCAGCGGCTTCTCCTGACAGCTGGAGTTCTGGTGGCGCTGGAGCGTCGACTTCTTCTTGTAGCCTTTGCCACACACGTCACACTTGTAGGGCTTCTCCACCGCCGGCGTGGCCGCGGTCACAGAGCCAGACGCCGACCCTGAGCCGGTGCATTTGTGCCGGAGCAGTTCACCAGATTGGCTGAAGCCTTTCTGGCAGGAAGCACACTTGAACAGGCTCTCCATGCCATGGACGTGCTGGTGGTACAGCAGGTGGGAGGGCTGCAGGAAACCCTTGTCGCATAGGTTACACTTAAAAGGCCGGTCGGCCGGGTTCTTGTGAGTGCGGCGGTGACGAACGAGGGCGTACTGCTGCTTGAAGCTCATCTGGCACTCCTCGCACTGGAACGGGCGTTCCTCGGAGTGCGTGCGTTCGTGCTGCCGCAGATCCGAAGGCCGCTTGAAGCCCTTCCCGCACGAGCCGCAGCGGAACGGCCTGTCCAACGTCACTGTGGGCTGGCACTGGTGGTGCAGCAGCTCCGACGACTCCTTGAAGTGCATCTCGCACAAATTGCACTTGAACAGGTGCTCGCCGGAGTGGGCGTACATGTGGCGCACGAGGTGTGAGCGGTGCTTGAAGCACTTTTCACAGACGGCACACTTGTAGGGCCGCTCTGAGCTGTGGGTGCGCTGGTGGTGGGCCAGGTGAGACGACTGGCTGAAGCTCTTGTCACAGGTGTCACACTTGTAAGGCTTTTCTCCCGTGTGCACCCGCTCGTGTCGCGACAGCTCAGACAGATGCCGAAAGCCCTTGTGGCACACCGAGCACTTGTAGGGCCTGTCCGGTCCCGAAGCCTCAAACGCCGTAGGGGCTGACGCTCCGCACGCTGCCCCGCCACTGGAGGCCTCGCCGGTGGACGGGTTGGCGGCGGAGGAGGTGGGGGTGTTGTTGCCAGAACCTGGGCGGTAGGTCTTCTCACAGATGGAACACTTCATGGGGTTGTTGCCGTTGTTGTGGGCGTTGTGGTGCTGTGCCAGCGAGGTGAGCAAAGAGAAACCCATCTTACACACGCCACACACAAACGGCTTCTGTTCCACCTGTACACACTGATGCTCTAACAGATCAGTGGCCTGGCAGAAGATCTTCATACACTGGGTACACTGGAACGACCGATCCCCGGTCCCCATACACTGGTGCTCATGTGGATTAGCTAGGTGGGATATGTCATGGCCGCAGGCGCCGCACTTGTGCCCTCCCTCGCCTCCTACCTGTAGGGAAGGCTGCTGGGCGGGTACGGCATGCTGCTGGCCGTGCTGGGGCTGCTGCTGGAGGGATGCCACATCCGGCTGGAGGACGATCCCGTACACGGCACAGCCCAGGGCGCTGTCGGAGCCCGGGGGGAGGTTGTGCACCACGGTGGGTGGGGGGGCCACTGCGTGCTGCTGCCACGCCTCAGTCATCCTGCTGCTTCGCGCGTATTGATTCAGTTTTGACTGTGTGAAGGGGAGGCCCAGGGGTATCCAATAAGGCCCGGCTATGGGGGCAGGTTTTGGTCGAGGCTGGTGATGTCCAACAGGTGTGTTTTCTACCGGCTCTTATCAATAGGTGATACACCTCTGGTCGTCCACTAGTAAAAGGGCAGAAACCCTACAGAGGGAAAGACAGAGGGGGTATATGAACATGATGTAAATGTAGCCGAAACAGATTTTATGCAATGGATCCATGTATGTTGTTTATTTATTTAACATTTTATTTAACTAGGCAAGTCGGTTTAAGAACAAATTCTTATTTTAGAAATGACGGCCTACACCGGCCAAACCTGGACAACGCTGGGCCAATTGTGCGCAGCCCTATGGGACTACCAATCACGGCTGGTTGTGATAGAGCCTGGAATCGAACCAGGGTGTCTGTAGTGACGCCTCTAGCGCTGAGATGCAGTGCCTCAGACCGCTGTGATACAGCCTGGAATCGAACCAGGGTGTCTGTAGTGACACCTCTAGCGCTGAGATGCAGTGTTTTAGACCTGCTGTGCCACTCGGGAGCCCATGTGCATTGTTTTTAACTGCAACGCAATGGTATAACCAAATCTATGGTATTAATAGTCTCAAAACGACTGGATTTTATGTTTTATACATTTTTAGGATTGTATACATTTCGAGATGGACATAGACTACATCTTAAATGTTTTGCTACAGATTTTAAAACCAGATCATGTGATTCAACCCCCAAAGAATGGTTTCATTACACTGGTATTACAGGTGTCTATACAAAACCTCACCAGAGATTTTAACTAAACTGGTATTGGCGATACCATCTTCGTCCTCGATTTAATAGTAAAATGTTTGTGTCCAGTTGCAAGGGGGTCTGTTTAAATTTAGATAATTATCCGTTATTAAAATAAATAGTTTTTTTTTTAACATGAAGTACACATTGTTGGATTAATTCATGGAGCCCCCCCCAAAAAAACATTTTTAACAATGGTGCATTTTCTAGATTCAAACGGACATGGTCATTCCCGTTTCCACGAATCGAGGACGACAGTCACCCAAGTCATAGACCGTTCTCTCTGCTGCCGCACGGAAAGCGGTACCGGAGAGTCAAGTCCAGCTCCAAAAGGCTCCTTAGCCGCTTCTCACCCCCGAGCCATAAGACTGCTGAACAATTCATCAAATGGTCACCCGGACTATTTACATTGTTTATTTACATTGTTTTAATACTGCTGCTACTCACTGTTTATTATCTATGCATAGTCACTTTACCCCTACCTACATGTACAAATTACCTCGACTAACCTGCACATTGACTCGGTACCACATTGACTCGGTACCACATTGACTCGGTACCAGTACCCCCTGCATATAGCCACGTTATTGAAACCTAATCTTAGTGTTACTTTTAATTTTATTTTTTTACTTTCGTTTATTTATAAAATATTTTCATAATTCTATTTCTTGAACTGCCTTGTTGATTTAAGGGCTTGTAAGTAAAGCATTTCACCGTAAGATCTACTACACCTGTTGTATTCGGCGCATCTGACAAATCCAATTGCATTTGATAGTATCGCCAGGTTAGTTGATAAAAATGACTTGTTTTGTATAGCCACACCAGTATAATGGTAAAACATATATATTTTCTTAGAGTTAAATCAAATGATCTGGTGTTACCATATGTAGCTAGATAAAAGCGAGATGAGAGGAGATCGCACCAGATTGTGTGTTTGTTGTTTTGTTGTTGAGTCGTCTTTATATATGAACGACAGCATCCTTCTTCAACTAGTAACAACATCACTACAACAGTTACCTGTTTCGCTAACTAGAGAGGCTGAGACGAGGTCCAGGCACTAAAATGACACTGAACTACATGTTCTCCCCTTTAAACCTACAGTACATCATGCGGCGATACAAGTGACCTATTAAAAACGACGCCGAAATTATACCTGGGTGTATGATTATAATAAACTAACGTTAACTAGCTCGATAATAATGGTTATTTATTAGATACATAGCATTAGGTGGCTAACGTCCGTTAGCTAAGCAAGTTACGTGGGTTAGCATGGCTAGTCGGTTTGTAAAAAAACAGATGACTAATCTCAAAATATTAATGTATAATTTGTATTATCTAGTTAATAATATGTCTAGGCCTATAACGTCGCCGGCAAAAAAACACAGCTGTTGTTCGCCTAAAGCTACTGTCTTGTCTGCGAAAAGGACTAACCAGATGGCTAGCTACCAAGCTAATTTAGCTATTTCAGAAGGGGGAAAATAAAAATGGAAACGTCGAGGCCCCATCGATGGTCTCGGATTGTGCCAGCCGCCGACCTAGGCCGCCCTACCGGAGCTATTACACTCCACCTTTTATACAACCAAAAGCGGCGTAATACATCTTCATGCAATCATAAATACAACATCACTTAAAAATATATATAGATATATATAAGTCAACACGGTTGACAGCTTACATTTCGCTATGGCTCTCAGTCATCTTCCTCTGGTGCCAGGACAGGAGTCGACCTTCCGATAAATATTTCGGCTGGCGGAGGACGGTGGCGAGATGAGAGCGGAACGCCATCCACTAATAATGTACACCGGAAATCTCCACAGCCTGCATCACTCCCCGGGGTGTAGATTCAAATGTTATAGCTACATTTCCCCTCCCTTCTGTATCATAATGTAAGGTTGTTCTTATTTTTCAGTCCGTTCAACCGTTCTCCTTCGATTTGGTATAACTTTGGTGTATAATTGTAACCCTCCTGCTGTGTTCCGGTCGAATTGGACCGATTTGTCCGAAGTTTTCTCCCGGACGAATGTAGTTCACTTATTCTGATTGTCATAAGGTTTCATGACTTTGTCCTCACAGGGCATCTGAACACACAAAATGCATTTAGATGATTTTCATTAAGTTTTGGGTTTAACTTGTGGTGTTCTCGGTCATTATAAATTAATGGGTGAGACTACAATTAGTGTATAAAATTGAGATCAGGCACATGCCCATTCATCAGATGGACACACTTCCTCTCCCAGACCCCCACATGCATGAGTGTTTGAACACACATGCACACGCACACACACACACACACACACACACACACACACACCTCACTCCCCTTCTTAGCTTCCATGGCAACCCCCACCGAAACCTTTCCCCAATAGAATCTTTCCTCCACAGAACCACACCTGTTGGCATTCTCACAAACAATCTCAACATTGTTTCAATAATATATAGAAGCTTTTCTCGCAGCTCTGGTATACAGTATATAAGCTTTTTTGAGGCCTTGCTCACAATTCATTCTGTGGCAGCACAATGACCAAAACGATATATTGTATGTGAGGCTCATGATCATATCTTTGATCATGACACTGGAGAGAGTCCTTGTTAAACTTTGACACAAAATAGTCTGATAAATAGCACAACATGTTTCATCTGAGTATTTGTCATAGTCAAAATAATCCATAGATTATGCTTGTTTTACTCAAAAACTAGTTGTATGAGCTCAGGTCAATGAGGCCTACAGGCCATAAATAGCAAATAGAAGTTAAAAACTTATGTTCACAATAACTTAAGTTGATAAAAGGTTCTAACACAACATTAGGTGATAATATATCTATTATTATGGATTTATAATCAGCTATAATGGGGCGATCATTTTCAACCCGGAACACAGAATTAATGAACATGAAACGAACACAACAAGAGGGTTAATGCATTGTAAAGCCAAATTCTATATTCGTTACTAATTGAAGCACTATGAACATTGATACACACTAGGCTACTGTAGCTGTAATCAGAATAAGTACAGATTGATGAACATTTCATTTTTCCTGGACGGATGGGGGTGGGAGTTTAGTATATGGGTGGGAGTCACGGCCCCAATGTGACTGATTGAGTTTTCATGTTCTCTAATCTGAGTCATCAGAGCCACAATTAATATATTACTTCCAAGTAATCTTGTATAAGATTAAAAAGGATGCAACACAAATAAAATAAAGGTTAAGTATATATTATGTCAGGTACAGTACAGTTACACACTGCACACGTTTACATAGTACTTACAATCAGTGTTGTGTATTTACAATGAAATTGACATGCAGGCAACATTGAGAAAAATTTAAATGTTCCCTCACTGGCTTTAGAGACTTGGGTGTGCGCAATACGTAGGTACGGCAAACGTTCAGCCTAATGCACAGACACTATGGAGGCTTGTGTCTGGAGCGCCTGGTTACATCGTGTGCGCAGTTTTAAACTCTTTAATGGTTTAAATTAGTGAGACATGGATGTCGTTGTTTCAATAGTTTGAGTGGGAAACATATACTATCATGTTAAAATGACATGTTGAATTATTTATCCATATTGAAATGATTGTATATTGCGCTAATGTCCCTGATGTGGCCAGTTTGTGTTACTACCTTACACAAGCTTGTTTTTTTCTCAAATATATACTGTATATGTATATATATATATATTTATTGCAGATAAACCAGTATACATACAAGAAGTATACAAGCAGACAATGATAACATATGCTAGGGGGTACAACAAATTACAGATTATACAAAGTCCTTAAAAGGAACACACATATTGATTGTTTTTACAGATTTCTTATTAGAAGAATGTTGATTTTTTAATTTTTTTTATTTTTTTAACTTTTATTTAACCAGGTAGGCTAGTTGAGAACAAGTTCTCATTTACAACTGCGATCTGGCCAAGATAAAGCAAAGCAGTTTGACACAAACACAGAGTTACACATGGAGTAAACAAACATACAGTCAATAATACAGTACAAAAAATTATATATACAGTCTGTGCAAATGAGGTAAGATAAGGGAGGTAAGGCAATAAATAGGCCATAGTGGCGAAGTAATTACAATATACCAATTAAACACTGGAGTGATAGATGTGCAGAAGATAAATGTGCAAGTAGAGATACTGTGGTGCAAAGGAGCAAGATAAATAAATACAGTACGGGGATGAGGTAGATTGGATGGTCTATTTACAGATGGGCTATGCACAGGTGCAGTGATCTTTGAGCTGCTCTGACAGCTGGTGCTTAAAGCTAGTGAGGGAGGTAAGAGTCTCCAGCTTCAGGGATTTTTGCAGTTCGTTCCAGTCATTGGCAGCAGATAACTGGAAGGAAAGGCGGCCAAAGTAGGAATTGGCTTTGTGCGTGCTACATGTGGGTGCTGCTATGTTGACAAGTGAGTTGAGATA
>NC_092172.1:46667352-46717990 GCF_045791955.1 Oncorhynchus clarkii lewisi | reverse complement strand
ACAGTGGCCTTCAGCATTGTTAAATGGAAGAAGTTTGGAACCACCAAGACTCTTCCTAGAGCTGGCTGCCCGATCAAACTGAGCAATCGGGGGAGAAGGGCCTTGGTCAGGGAGGTGACCAAGAACCCGATGGTCACTCTGACAGAGCTCTAGATTTCATCTGTGGAGATGGTTGTCATTCTGGAAGGTTCTCCCATCTCTGCAGCACTCCACCAATCAGGCCTTTATGATAGAGTGGCCAGACTTCAGTAAAAAGGCACACGACAGTGCGCTTGGAGTTTGCCAAAAGGAACCTAAAGACTGACCACGAGATACAAGGTTCTCTGGTCTGATGAAACCAAGATTGAACTATTTTGCCTGAATGCCAAGCGTCACATTGGGGAAAAACCAGGCACCATCTATACGGTGAAGCATGGTGGTGGCAGCATCATGCTGTGGGGATGTTTTTCAGCGGCAGGGACTGGGAGACTAGTCAGGATCGAGGCAAAGATAAACAGAGCAATGTACAGAGAGAGATCCTTGATGAAAACCTGCAGCAGAGCGCTCAGGACCTCAGACTGGGGTAAAGGTTCACCATCCAACAGGACAACAACCCTAGGTACACAGCCAAGACAACGCAAGAGTGGCTTCGGGACAAGTCTCTGAATGTCCTTGAGTGGCCCTGCCAGAGCCTGGACTTGAACCCGGTCGAACATCTCTGGAGAGACCTGAAAGTAGCTGTGCAGCGATACTCTTCATGCCCAAGCCTCAAGGCTGTAATCGCTGCCAAAGGTGATTCAACAAAGTACTGAGTAAAAGGTCTGAATACTGATGTAAATGTAATATGTCAGTTTCTTTTGTAATACTTTTTTTTTTAAATAAGTCTTTGCTTTGTAATTATGGGGTATTGTGTGTTGATTGAGGAGGAAATCAACTTTAGAATAAGGCTTTAACGTAACAAAATGTGGAAAAAGTCAAGGGGCCTGGAATACTTTCTGAATGCCCTGTCAGTATTTAGGTTTCTACTGATCAATCAGAAATCGATATATAATAAAAAATAAAATAAAAACAGGCACAAAAACATTTAAATAAAAATGTTTTATTCTCTTTAATATAGTATTTGTTCTATCCATAGCAGAAAAGAGCCTCCATGCCACTCAGTGCTGTTATAGCTCTGACCCCAGGCCAGTGCAGCTCCATACTGACCAACACACATCTCACAGCACAACACCAGTGCCAAACTGACCTGGAGTCAGTCTCTGTATCACATCTGACATCAGCTTATTTGAAAACAGGGGAGTTGAGCTGGGTGGGGTGGGGAGCGGGCAGGGATTTCGGGGGGGGGGGGACAGTTCTAGGAGGCAATATCACACCTCATAGCTTGGATCCGATACGTTGTGTGTGACTGGGGCCAAGCAACGCTAGAACCCACGTTGTGAAAGATTTAGGTTTTATCCAAGAGTGTTGTGTGTGTTGCAAGTTGACTTCTTGCTCCAGTATGGCTGTAGACTTGGAGGCAGATCGTTTCTGCCACGAAAGGGTCACAAGTTGAGGTAACAAAGGTTTTCCTGGACGGCAAGAAGGAATAGAGACACGATCAAAAGAATGGAAGTCTGGGCTTGTTACAATCTGGGTGTTTCTGTGCGAGTGCAGGTGTGTGTGTGTGTGGACAGGTGTGAGAATGTGTACATGTCAGATTTCTCCCCAGGATTATTTATCAAGGTGGTGCAGCTGAGCAGGTGTTTTCAACACCTGTAACTGACATTTCCTGCAATCTACTCAGAAATATTGAAGAATGTTATTTTACATAATGGCGCCGCCAGTCCACCAGGTGGCGCCGCTCAAACACTCTTTGGGGAGAACTCTGTGTGTGTCTGTATGTTACCTCCTCTCTGTCCATCATGTTGCATTGGATCCACTTATTGCCTTGGTGTCTGTGTTGGAGATGGTCTGTTCATTCAGCACTGGATCTGAGGGACACAGAACATGGTAGTCAGGAGACCATCTCTTTCCAATTCACTCTTCATCAGTACAGATCAAAGTTTAAAGGGATGGTGAGAGATTCACTCTTCATCAGTACAGATCAAAGTTTAAAGAGACAGTGAGAGATTCACTCTTCATCAGTACAGGTCAGTTTAAAGGGATGGTGAGAGATTCACTCTTCATCAGTACAGATCAAAGTTTAAAGAGACAGTGAGAGATTCACTCTTCATCAGTACAGGTCAGTTTAAAGGGATGGTGAGATATTTCTGCAATAAAGTTCTGTTACAGTCAGATGAAAAAAATGCTTAAAGGGATACTTTGGGATTTTTGCATTGATGTCCTTAATCTACTGCAGGCATGCTAGCAGATACCCATAGACTTCCAGCCATTGTGCTAACGCTAATTAGCATTGGCTTGCGAAACTGCCTCTAACTTCCTTCATACTGGACACAGAAACATAAATAGTATCTACAAATTCAACTGACTATGGGGAAGTACATAAATGGCCTCTGACAAAATCCCAAAGTATCCCTTTAATTGGCAAAAATCTGGAACCATCCCTTTAAGGGTTTGAACTGCTTCTAACTATTTACACAACATCACATAAGTACATTTGCATAAATAATTGCACACTGGACACAGAATGAGTGCCCTTCACTGCCTAGCATTGAGTCCATGGACAGGGATGGAGAGAGACAGCGAAAGACAAAGACGTAGAAAGATGGGGTGAAAGAGTGAGACTAGAGTTGAGTGGTCTTGGTGCAGCGCTCTGGTGCTCAACATCCTAAAAATCGCTCAGCACATAATGAAAAAGAAACCAGCAGCTCCATTCAGCTCCAAGAAACCCGCAGCTCCAAATTCGCTCCATTCATTTTCAAATGCATACAATACAAGTCAAAAGTTGACACACCTACTCAATCAAGGGGTTTCTCTTTATTTTTACATTGTAGAATAGTGGAGAATCTATGGAATAATAAATGTGGAATCATGTAGTTTAAAAAAAAATGTAACAAATCAAAATATATTTTATAATCGGACATTCTTCAAAGTAGCCACCCTTCACCTTGACAGCTTTGCACACACTTGGCATTCTCTCAACCAGCTTCACCTGGAATGCTTTTCCAACAGTCTTGAAGGAGTTCCCACATATGCGGAGCACTTGTTGGCTGCTTTTTCCTTCACTCTGCGGTCAAACTCAACCCAAACCATCTCAATTGGGTTGAGGTCGGGTGATTTTGTAGGCCAGGTCATCTGATGCAGCACTCCATTACTCTCCTTGGTCAAATAGCCCTTACACAGCCTGGAGGTGTGTTGGGTCATTGTCCTGTTGAAAAACAAATGATAGTCCCACTAAGCCCAAACAACATGGAATGGCGTATCGCTGCAGAATGCTGTGGTAGCCTTGCTAGTTAAGTGTGCCTTTAATTCTAAATAAATCAGTGTCACCAGCAAAGCACCCCCCACATCAACACACCTCTTCCTCCATGCTTCACAATGGGAACCACACATGCGGACATCCTCCATTCACCTACACTGCGTCACAAAAACACAGCAGTTGGAATCAAAAATCTCAAATTAGGACTCTTCTTCCTACTGGTGTCCTTTAGTAGTGGTTTCTTTGCAGCAATTCGACTATGAAGGCCTGATTTACACAGTCTCCTCTGAACAGTTGATGTTGAGATGCGTCTGTTACTTGAACTCTGAAGCATTCATTTGGGCTGCAATTTTTGAGGCTGGTAACTCTAATGAACTTATCCTCTGCAGCAGAGGTAACTCTGGGTCTTCCATTTCTGTGGCGGTCCTCATGAGAGCCAGTTTCATCATAGCGCTTGATGGTTTTTGCAACTGCACTTGAAGAAAGTTCTTTACGGAAAAATGTCTTAGAGTAATGAAGGACTGTTGTTTCTCTTTGATTATTTGAGCTGTTCTTGCCATAATATGGACTTGGTCTTTTATCAAATAGGGCTATCTTCTGTATACCACCCCTACCTTGTCACAACACAACTGATTGGCTCAAACGCATTTAAAAGAAAGAAATTCCACAAATTAACTCAAGGCACACCTGTTAATTAAAATGCATTCCAGGTGACTACATCATGAAGTTGGTTGAGAGAATGCCAAGAGTGTCAAAGGGAAAAGGTGGCAACCTTGAAGAACCTCAAATATAAAATATATTTTGATTTGTTTAACAGTTTTTTGGTTACTACATGATTCCATGTGTGTTATTTCATAGTTTTGATGTCTTCACTATTATTCTACAATGTAGAAAAAAGTTTTTTTTTAAATTAAGAAAAACCTTGGAATAAGTGGGGGCGGTAGGTAGTGGGGGCTGTAGGTAGTGGGGGCTGTAGGTAGTGGGGGCGGTAGGTAGTGGGGGCGGTAGGTAGTGGGGGCTGTAGGTAGTGGGGGCGGTAGGTAGTGGGGGCGGTAGGTAGTGGGGGCTGTAGGTAGTGGGGGCTGTAGGTAGTGGGGGCTGTAGGTAGTGGGGGCTGTAGGTAGTGGGGGCTGTAGGTAGTGGGGGCGGTAGGTAGTGGGGGCGGTAGGTAGTGGGGGCTGTAGGTAGTGGGGGCGGTAGGTAGTGGGGGCGGTAGGTAGTGGGGGCTGTAGGTAGCCTAGTGGTTAGAGCATTTGGACTTGTAACCGAAAGGTTGCAAGATCGAATCCCCGAGCTGACAAGGTAGAAATCAGTCGTTCTGCCCCTGAACAAAGAAGTTAACCCACTGTTCCTAGGCTGTCATTGAAAATAAGAATTTGTTTTAAACTGACTTGCCCTAGTTAAATAAAGGTAAAATTAAAAATTAAAAAATAAGGTGTGTAATAAAAAACCTTTGACATGTCATCGGCCCCTGAACGAGGACCAAGCTGATGATATTTGGCAGCCATGTTAAACTATTAGCTTTTAGTTGATGATATGTGGCGGCCAAGTAAAAAAAACGATTAGCTTTTTCTCCAATCTATTGATTCCCAGATACTTGAGTCGTAACTGGCTCTGTTGTGCTCACATTTTACAGTCGATAGACAACTTTAGCACTGTTACAAACTCACTCTTATTATTTAATAAAAGCCTTTATATAAATCATCAATTACAGTGTCCTATTACCTGGTGGACTGATATCTACGTCTCTGTTTATTAGTGGTGTGGAGGCTAAATGAAGACAAACAGAACAGGCCGTATTAAGAGAACAGTGATGAAGGGACTTTTAAATGGTCTCAGGTAGACAGACAGGTGTGTATCTTACAGAAGTATGGATGCTGTATGGCCTCAGGTAGACAGACAGGTGTGTATCTTACAGAAGTATGGATTCTGCATGGCCTCAGGTAGACAGACAGGTGTGTATCTTACAGAAGTATGGATGCTGCATGGCCTCAGGTAGACAGACAGACAGGTGTGTATCTTACAGAAGTATAGAGGCTGCATGGCCTCAGGTAGACAGACAGACAGACAGGTGTGTATCTTACAGAAGTATGGATGCTGCATGGCCTCAGGTAGACAGACAGACAGACAGGTGTGTATCTTACAGAAGTATGGATGCTGCATGGCCTCAGGTAGACAGACAGACAGACAGGTGTGTATCTTACAGAAGTATAGAGGCTGCATGGCCTCAGACAGACAGACAGACAGGTGTGTATCTTACAGAAGTATGGATGCTGCATGGCCTCAGGTAGACAGACAGACAGACAGGTGTGTATCTTACAGAAGTATGGATGCTGCATGGCCTCAGGTAGACAGACAGACAGACAGGTGTGTATCTTACAGAAGTATGGATGCTGCATGGCCTCAGGTAGACAGACAGACAGACAGGTGTGTATCTTACAGAAGTATGGATGCTGCATGGCCTCAGCAGCGGTCAGTCTCTGCTGGTGGTCGTAACGTAGCAGCTTGTCCAGCAGGTCCAGGGCCTCAGGGGTCACCAGGTGCTGGTTCTCTGTCTGGACAAACTGCTCCCAGCGCTTCCTCGTCTGCCTGCGGGGAGGAGAGGGGGAGGGGACTGCTTGAACTGGTCCAATAAGAAACAGGGAGGTACTGCTTGATCTGGTCCAATAAGAAACAGGGAGGTACTGCTTGATCTGGTCCAATAAGAAACAGGGAGGTACTGCTTGATCTGGTCCAATAAGAAACAGGGAGGTACTGTTTAATCTGGTCCAATAAGAAACAGGGAGGTACTGCTTGATCTGGTCCAATAAGAAACAGGGAGGTACTGCTTGATCTGGTCCAATAAGAAACAGGGAGGTACTGCTTAATCTGGTCCAATAAGAAACAGGGAGGTACTGCTTAATCTGGACCAATAAGAAACAGGGAGGTACTGCTTAATCTGGACCAATAAGAAACAGGGAGGTACTGCTTAATCTGGTCCAATAAGAAACAGGGAGGTACTGCTTGATCTGGTCCAATAAGAAACAGGGAGGTACTGCTTGATCTGGTCCAATAAGAAACAGGGAGGTACTGCTTGATCTGGTCCAATAAGAAACAGGGAGGTACTGCTTGATCTGGTCCAATAAGAAACAGGGAGGTACTGCTTGATCTGGTCCAATAAGAAACAGGGAGGTACTGCTTGATCTGGTCCAATAAGAAACAGGGAGGTACTGCTTGATCTGGTCCAATAAGAAACAGGGAAGTACTGTTTGATCTGGTCCAATAAGAAACAGGGAGGTACTGCTTGATCTGGTCCAATAAGAAACAGGGAGGTACTGCTTGATCTGGACCAATAAGAAACAGGGAGGTACTGCTTGATCTGGTCCAATAAGAAACAGGGAGGTACTGATTGATATGATCCAATAAGAAACAGGGAGGTACTGCTTAATCTGGTCCAATAAGAAACAGGGAGGTACTGCTTAATCTGGACCAATAAGAAACAGGGAGGTACTGCTTGATCTGGTCCAATAAGAAACAGGGAGGTACTGCTTAATATGGTCCAATAAGAAACAGGGAGGTACTGCTTAATATGGTCCAATAAGAAACAGGGAGGTACTGCTTGAACTGGTCCAATAAGAAACAGGGAGGTACTGCTTGATCTGGACCAATTAGAAACAGGGAGGTACTGCTTAATCTGGACCAATAAGAAACAGGGAGGTACTGATTGATATGATCCAATAAGAAACAGGGAGGTACTGCTTAATCTGGTCCAATAAGAAACAGGGAGGTACTGCTTAATCTGGACCAATAAGAAACAGGGAGGTACTGCTTGATCTGGACCAATAAGAAACAGGGAGGTACTGCTTGATCTGGACCAATAAGAAACAGGGAGGTACTGCTTGATCTGGTCCAATAAGAAACTGGGAGGTACTGCTTAATCTGGTCCAATAAGAAACAGGGAGGTACTGCTTGATCTGGTCCAATAAGAAACTGGGAGGTACTGCTTAATCTGGTCCAATAAGAAACAGGGAGGTACTGCTTAATCTGGACCAATAAGAAACAGGGAGGTACTGCTTGATCTGGACCAATAAGAAACAGGGAGGTACTGCTTGATCTGGACCAATAAGAAACAGGGAGGTACTGCTTGATCTGGTCCAATAAGAAACAGGGAGTTACTGCTTGATCTGGTCCAATAAGAAACAGGGAAGTACTGTTTGATCTGGTCCAATAAGAAACAGGGAGGTACTGTTTAATCTGGTCCAATAAGAAACAGGGAGGTACTGTTTAATCTGGTCCAATAAGAAACAGGGAGGTACTGTTTAATCTGGTCCAATAAGAAACACTATTTAGTTTAACATTTGAAAATGTAACGCTACGGTTGTGTTCCGAGGGGGTATGTTGACACATCGCTTCACAAGTATCGCCGTCCCCAAGGCAACAAACATCCAATAAAAGGAGAGACTGGGAGGCTAAAATGTGAAGGTGATTGGATCTATACTTTGTATTCCATGTCCTTCAGGGTAACACGGAAACAACAGAACACTGGGGTGTGGATTTCTACACAATCTATTTCTATCTGAAACATTCCACACGGTAGGCTAGCACAGTGGTATGTGCTCCGTGTAAACAAACAGTCTTGCCCACCCACTGCACTAAAACGAATCCCAATAGAGCCACTGAATACCACCCCAGGAGTCCTCAACAGCAGCCCCTTTCCCCACCCGAGTGACAGTCTGTTTCTGGCATGTCAGTGCTTTGTCAAATTGTTTGGCTTTTCAAATGAGCAATAGACTTGACGAGAGCACGAACAGATGAGGGGCCAGGCTAGCCATGTGCTACGCCCCCTAGTGGTACTTACTGTCCCAGGAGGTCTTTGAAACGCGTGTCCAGTTCAATGTGGTACTTGTGTAGGTAGCCAAACAGCTCATCTGTCCCAAGAACCTTAGCGATGCGGACCAGCTGGACACAACATGGGGACAGTCAGAGGAACGTTGAGACACACGTCTAGCATACAGCCACACCTTCTACGTCAAAGATGAACCGTGTTCATAGTGTGTATTCATGTGGTCATTTAGTTGTAATTATATATATATAACTAAATGAAATATATATAAATAAAAAACAGGGATGTTTGACAATAGAAGTGATGACCTCACTAGTGGCTGGTCCCACTCCCAATGATGCCATTTCACACTGTGGTATTACATACAAGCATAGTATCATGGACTAGTGTAGTGTGGAGCTGTGTGTGTGTGTGTACCTGATCGTAGTTGCCCTGTGTGTGTGTGTGTGTGTGTACCTGATCGTAGTTGTCCTGTCCATGGAAGAACGGCTCTTTCAGGAAGATCATGCTGGCCAACATGCAGCCTAGACTCCACATGTCCAGACTGTAGTCATATAGCTACAAACACAACAAGGACAACACAGAACGATGGAAAAAAATACTCTACAATTAATTATTTAACAAATCACATTGTAGTTCATTGAACAACATCCATGTATTGGTACTCCTGTAAATATACTGCTATTGAACATACTCATGTTAGCAGACAGATAACTGTGTTGATGTAACCAGTATTAAAGCAAAACGTGCATCGGGATGTACTGCAGTGTATGTGGGAGGTGTGTTAATAACTAGTGTCTACCTGATAGTCCACATTGTGTAAGTAGTGTTAATAACTAGTGTCTACCTGATAGTCCACATTGTGTCAGTAGTGTTAATAACTAGTGTCTACCTGATAGTCCACATTGTGTCAGTAGTGGGAGGTGTTAATAACTAGTGTCTACCTGATAGTCCACATTGTGTAAGTAGTGTTAATAACTAGTGTCTACCTGATAGTCCACATTGTGTAAGTAGTGGGAGGTGTTAATAACTAGTGTCTACCTGATAGTCCACATTGTGTAAGTAGTGTTAATAACTAGTGTCTACCTGATAGTCCACATTGTGTCAGTAGTGTTAATAACTAGTGTCTACCTGATAGTCCACATTGTGTCAGTAGTGTTAATAACTAGTGTCTACCTGATAGTCCACATTGTGTCAGTAGTGTTAATAACTAGTGTCTACCTGATAGTCCACATTGTGTAAGTAGTGTTAATAACTAGTGTCTACCTGATAGTCAACATTGTGTAAGTAGTGGGAGGTGTTAATAACTAGTGTCTACCTGATAGTCCACATTGTGTAAGTAGTGGGAGGTGTTAATAACTAGTGTCTACCTGATAGTCCACATTGTGTAAGTAGTGTTAATAACTAGTGTCTACCTGATAGTCCACATTGTGTCAGTAGTGTTAATAACTAGTGTCTACCTGATAGTCCACATTGTGTCAGTAGTGGGAGGTGTTAATAACTAGTGTCTACCTGATAGTCCACATTGTGTAAGTAGTGTTAATAACTAGTGTCTACCTGATAGTCCACATTGTGTAAGTAGTGGGAGGTGTTAATAACTAGTGTCTACCTGATAGTCCACATTGTGTAAGTAGTGTTAATAACTAGTGTCTACCTGATAGTCCACATTGTGTCAGTAGTGTTAATAACTAGTGTCTACCTGATAGTCCACATTGTGTCAGTAGTGTTAATAACTAGTGTCTACCTGATAGTCCACATTGTGTCAGTAGTGTTAATAACTAGTGTCTACCTGATAGTCCACATTGTGTAAGTAGTGTTAATAACTAGTGTCTACCTGATAGTCAACATTGTGTAAGTAGTGGGAGGTGTTAATAACTAGTGTCTACCTGATAGTCCACATTGTGTAAGTAGTGTTAATAACTAGTGTCTACCTGATAGTCCACATTGTGTCAGTAGTGTTAATAACTAGTGTCTACCTGATAGTCCACATTGTGTCAGTAGTGTTAATAACTAGTGTCTACCTGATAGTCCACATTGTGTCAGTAGTGTTAATAACTAGTGTCTACCTGATAGTCCACATTGTGTCAGTAGTGTTAATAACTAGTGTCTACCTGATAGTCCACATTGTGTAAGTAGTGTTAATAACTAGTGTCTACCTGATAGTCAACATTGTGTAAGTAGTGGGAGGTGTTAATAACTAGTGTCTACCTGATAGTCCACATTGTGTAAGTAGTGTTAATAACTAGTGTCTACCTGATAGTCCACATTGTGTCAGTAGTGTTAATAACTAGTGTCTACCTGATAGTCCACATTGTGTCAGTAGTGTTAATAACTAGTGTCTACCTGATAGTCCACATTGTGTAAGTAGTGTTAATAACTAGTGTCTACCTGATAGTCCACATTGTGTAAGTAGTGGGAGGTGTTAATAACTAGTGTTTACCTGATAGTCCACATTGTGTAAGTAGTGTTAATAACTAGTGTCTACCTGATAGTCCACATTGTGTCAGTAGTGTTAATAACTAGTGTCTACCTGATAGTCCACATTGTGTCAGTAGTGTTAATAACTAGTGTCTACCTGATAGTCCACATTGTGTAAGTAGTGGGAGGTGTGTTAATAACTAGTGTCTACGTGATAGTCCACATTGTGTAAGTAGTGTTAATAACTAGTGTCTACCTGATAGTCCACATTGTGTAAGTAGTGGGAGGTGTTAATAACTAGTGTCTACCTGATAGTCCACATTGTGTAAGTAGTGTTAATAACTAGTGTCTACCTGATAGTCCACATTGTGTCAGTAGTGTTAATAACTAGTGTCTACCTGATAGTCCACATTGTGTCAGTAGTGTTAATAACTAGTGTCTACCTGATAGTCCACATTGTGTCAGTAGTGTTAATAACTAGTGTCTACCTGATAGTCCACATTGTGTAAGTAGTGTTAATAACTAGTGTCTACCTGATAGTCAACATTGTGTAAGTAGTGGGAGGTGTTAATAACTAGTGTCTACCTGATAGTCCACATTGTGTAAGTAGTGTTAATAACTAGTGTCTACCTGATAGTCCACATTGTGTAAGTAGTGGGAGGTGTGTTAATAACTAGTGTCTACCTGATAGTCCACATTGTGTAAGTAGTGTTAATAACTAGTGTCTACCTGATAGTCCACATTGTGTCAGTAGTGTTAATAACTAGTGTCTACCTGATAGTCCACATTGTGTCAGTAGTGTTAATAACTAGTGTCTACCTGATAGTCCACATTGTGTCAGTAGTGTTAATAACTAGTGTCTACCTGATAGTCCACATTGTGTAAGTAGTGTTAATAACTAGTGTCTACCTGATAGTCCACATTGTGTCAGTAGTGTTAATAACTAGTGTCTACCTGATAGTCCACATTGTGTCAGTAGTGTTAATAACTAGTGTCTACCTGATAGTCCACATTGTGTCAGTAGTGTTAATAACTAGTGTCTACCTGATAGTCCACATTGTGTAAGTAGTGTTAATAACTAGTGTCTACCTGATAGTCAACATTGTGTAAGTAGTGGGAGGTGTTAATAACTAGTGTCTACCTGATAGTCCACATTGTGTAAGTAGTGTTAATAACTAGTGTCTACCTGATAGTCCACATTGTGTAAGTAGTGGGAGGTGTGTTAATAACTAGTGTCTACCTGATAGTCCACATTGTGTAAGTAGTGTTAATAACTAGTGTCTACCTGATAGTCCACATTGTGTCAGTAGTGTTAATAACTAGTGTCTACCTGATAGTCCACATTGTGTCAGTAGTGTTAATAACTAGTGTCTACCTGATAGTCCACATTGTGTCAGTAGTGTTAATAACTAGTGTCTACCTGATAGTCCACATTGTGTAAGTAGTGTTAATAACTAGTGTCTACCTGATAGTCCACATTGTGTCAGTAGTGGGAGGTGTTAATAACTAGTGTCTACCTGATAGTCCACATTGTGTAAGTAGTGTTAATAACTAGTGTCTACCTGATAGTCCACATTGTGTAAGTAGTGGGAGGTGTTAATAACTAGTGTCTACCTGATAGTCCACATTGTGTAAGTAGTGTTAATAACTAGTGTCTACCTGATAGTCCACATTGTGTCAGTAGTGTTAATAACTAGTGTCTACCTGATAGTCCACATTGTGTCAGTAGTGTTAATAACTAGTGTCTACCTGATAGTCCACATTGTGTAAGTAGTGTTAATAACTAGTGTCTACCTGATAGTCAACATTGTGTAAGTAGTGGGAGGTGTTAATAACTAGTGTCTACCTGATAGTCCACATTGTGTAAGTAGTGTTAATAACTAGTGTCTACCTGATAGTCCACATTGTGTCAGTAGTGTTAATAACTAGTGTCTACCTGATAGTCCACATTGTGTCAGTAGTGTTAATAACTAGTGTCTACCTGATAGTCCACATTGTGTAAGTAGTGTTAATAACTAGTGTCTACCTGATAGTCCACATTGTGTAAGTAGTGGGAGGTGTTAATAACTAGTGTTTACCTGATAGTCCACATTGTGTAAGTAGTGTTAATAACTAGTGTCTACCTGATAGTCCACATTGTGTCAGTAGTGTTAATAACTAGTGTCTACCTGATAGTCCACATTGTGTCAGTAGTGTTAATAACTAGTGTCTACCTGATAGTCCACATTGTGTAAGTAGTGGGAGGTGTGTTAATAACTAGTGTCTACGTGATAGTCCACATTGTGTAAGTAGTGTTAATAACTAGTGTCTACCTGATAGTCCACATTGTGTAAGTAGTGTTAATAACTAGTGTCTACCTGATAGTCCACATTGTGTAAGTAGTGTTAATAACTAGTGTCTACCTGATAGTCCACATTGTGTAAATAGTGTTAATAACTAGTGTCTACCTGATAGTCCACATTGTGTAAGAAGTGGGAGGTGTGTTAATAACTAGTGTCTACCTGATAGTCCACATTGTGTCAGTAGTGGGAGGTGTGTTAATAACTAGTGTCTACCTGATAGTCCACATTGTGTAAGGAGTGGGAGGTGTTAATAACTAGTGTCTACCTGATAGTCCACATTGTGTAAGTAGTGGGAGATGTGTTAATAACTAGTGTCTACCTGATAGTCCACATTGTGTAAGTAGTGGGAGGTGTTAATAACTAGTGTCTACCTGATAGTCCACATTGTGTAAGTAGTGGGAGATGTGTTAATAACTAGTGTCTACCTGATAGTCCACATTGTGTAAGTAGTGTTAATAACTAGTGTCTACCTGATAGTCCACATTGTGTCAGTAGTGTTAATAACTAGTGTCTACCTGATAGTCCACATTGTGTAAGTAGTGTTAATAACTAGTGTCTACCTGATAGTCCACATTGTGTAAGTAGTGGGAGGTGTGTTAATAACTAGTGTCTACCTGATAGTCCACATTGTGTAAGTAGTGGGAGGTGTGTTAATAACTAGTGTCTACCTGATAGTCCACATTGTGTAAGTAGTGTTAATAACTAGTGTCTACCTGATAGTCCACATTGTGTAAGTAGTGTTACTAACTAGTGTCTACCTGATAGTCCACATTGTGTAAGTAGTGGGAGGTGTGTTAATAACTAGTGTCTACCTGATAGTCCACATTGTGTAAGTAGTGTTAATAACTAGTGTCTACCTGATAGTCCACATTGTGTAAGTAGTGTTAATAACTAGTGTCTACCTGATAGTCAACATTGTGTAAGTAGTGGGAGGTGTTAATAACTAGTGTCTACCTGATAGTCCACATTGTGTAAGTAGTGTTAATAACTAGTGTCTACCTGATAGTCCACATTGTGTAAGTAGTGTTACTAACTAGTGTCTACCTGATAGTCAACATTGTGTAAGTAGTGGGAGGTGTTAATAACTAGTGTCTACCTGATAGTCCACATTGTGTAAATAGTGGGAGGTGTGTTAATAACTAGTGTCTACCTGATAGTCCACATTGTGTAAGTAGTGTTAATAACTAGTGTCTACCTGATAGTCCACATTGTGTAAGTAGTGTTAATAACTAGTGTCTACCTGATAGTCCACATTGTGTAAATAGTGGGAGGTGTGTTAATAACTAGTGTCTACCTGATAGTCCACATTGTGTAAGTAGTGTTAATAACTAGTGTCTACCTGATAGTCCACATTGTGTAAGTAGTGTTAATAACTAGTGTCTACCTGATAGTCCACATTGTGTCAGTAGTGGGAGGTGTGTTAATAACTAGTGTCTACCTGATAGTCCACATTGTGTAAGTAGTGTTAATAACTAGTGTCTACCTGATAGTCCACATTGTGTAAGTAGTGGGAGGTGTTAATAACTAGTGTCTACCTGATAGTCCACATTGTGTAAATAGTGTTAATAACTAATGTCTACCTGATAGTCCACATTGTGTAAGTAGTGTTAATAACTAGTGTCTACCTGATAGTCCACATTGTGTAAGAAGTGGGAGGTGTGTTAATAACTAGTGTCTACCTGATAGTCCACATTGTGTCAGTAGTGGGAGGTGTGTTAATAACTAGTGTCTACCTGATAGTCCACATTGTGTAAGGAGTGGGAGGTGTGTTAATAACTAGTGTCTACCTGATAGTCCACATTGTGTAAGTAGTGGGAGGTGTTAATAACTAGTGTCTACCTGATAGTCCACATTGTGTAAGTAGTGGGAGATGTGTTAATAACTAGTGTCTACCTGATAGTCCACATTGTGTAAGTAGTGTTAATAACTAGTGTCTACCTGATAGTCCACATTGTGTCAGTAGTGTTAATAACTAGTGTCTACCTGATAGTCCACATTGTGTAAGTAGTGTTAATAACTAGTGTCTACCTGATAGTCCACATTGTGTAAGTAGTGGGAGGTGTGTTAATAACTAGTGTCTACCTGATAGTCCACATTGTGTAAGTAGTGGGAGGTGTGTTAATAACTAGTGTCTACCTGATAGTCCACATTGTGTAAGTAGTGTTAATAACTAGTGTCTACCTGATAGTCCACATTGTGTAAGTAGTGTTAATAACTAGTGTCTACCTGATAGTCCACATTGTGTAAGTAGTGGGAGGTGTTTTAATAACTAGTGTCTACCTGATAGTCCACATTGTGTAAGTAGTGTTAATAACTAGTGTCTACCTGATAGTCCACATTGTGTAAGTAGTGGGAGGTGTGTTAATAACTAGTGTCTACCTGATAGTCCACATTGTGTAAGTAGTGGGAGGTGTGTTAATAACTAGTGTCTACCTGATAGTCCACATTGTGTAAGTAGTGTTAATAACTAGTGTCTACCTGATAGTCCACATTGTGTAAGTAGTGTTAATAACTAGTGTCTACCTGATAGTCCACATTGTGTAAGTAGTGGGAGGTGTTTTAATAACTAGTGTCTACCTGATAGTCCACATTGTGTAAGTAGTGTTAATAACTAGTGTCTACCTGATAGTCCACATTGTGTAAGTAGTGGGAGGTGTGTTAATAACTAGTGTCTACCTGATAGTCCACATTGTGTAAGTAGTGGGAGGTGTGTTAATAACTAGTGTCTACCTGATAGTCCACATTGTGTAAGTAGTGTTAATAACTAGTGTCTACCTGATAGTCCACATTGTGTAAGTAGTGTTAATAACTAGTGTCTACCTGATAGTCCACATTGTGTAAGTAGTGGGAGGTGTTTTAATAACTAGTGTCTACCTGATAGTCCACTAGCAGCTCCGGTCCTTTAAAATAACGGGAGGCCACCCTGACGTTGTATTCCTGAGCTGGGTGGTAGAACTCAGCCAGACCCCAGTCTATGAGACGCAGCTGAGAGACAGAGAGAGACAAACAGACAGAGGAATTAGAGGGTTTTTTTTGGGGGGGGGGGGGGGCAGTGTGACATCTACAGAAGCAGAGCTTCCTGTTTTGCACTATGCTAACCTGTCTTCTAAGCCTTTTCAAAATGTCCTTCTGACCCACCAACTAGTGGACCATCTGGGAACTACGGATCTACAGCATGTTTGGGATCAATGTGCATTTTGAAAAACTGTACAAGAAGGTAAAGGAATTCAGTTGAAAATAGTCTGAATATTAAAACGGATTATTTTTAAATTTATACAATTGAACATTCAGTTGGTTTTTGAATTTGAAAAAAAGGAATTGATCCATAAAAGCCGCAAAAATGTCACTTCTAGGACGACCAGACCAAATTCACATAGAAACGTGTGTTACAGATCTGTCATTCTTAATTGAACCCAAGTCTAAGATCTATTCTATGGGTGCTATTTCTATGCTTCTTTGCGTCTTTAACTTTCAGCTGAAAATACAATATTCTGGGTCATGAAAAATATATTTCACTGCGGTTTAGATGCTACAATGATTCTCTACACTCGTCTTTAATATGAAGGGATCCCGAGTGGCACAGCAGGTCTGAGGCACTGCGGTTTAGATGCTACAATGATTCTCTACACTCATCTTTAATATGAAGGGATCCCGAGTGGCACAGCAGGTCTGAGGCACTGCGGTTTAGATGCTACAATGATTCTCTACACTCATCTTTAATATGAAGGGATCCCGAGTGGCACAGCAGGTCTGAGGCACTGCGGTTTAGATGCTACAATGATTCTCTACACTCATCTTTAATATGAAGGGATCCCGAGTGGCACAGCAGGTCTGAGGCACTGCGGTTTAGATGCTACAATGATTCTCTACACTCATCTTTAATATGAAGGGATCCCGAGTGGCACAGCAGGTCTGAGGCACTGCGGTTTAGATGCTACAATGATTCTCTACACTCGTCTTTAATATGAAGGGATCCCGAGTGGCACAGCAGGTCTGAGGCACTGCATCTCAGCTCTAGAGGCGTGACTACAGACACCCTGGTTCGAATCCAGGCTGTATCACAACCGGCCGTGATTGGGAGTCCCATAGGGCTGCGCACAATTGGCCCAGTGCCGTCCAGGTTTGGCCGGGTGTAGGCCATCATTTCTAAAATAAGAATTTGTTCTTAAACCGACTTGCCTAGTTAAATAAAAAGGTTAAATCCATTTTTTTAAATCTTGGCCTTCAGCTTTGTGTTCTGCTTGCTGCAGCTCCATTACTGCCATCTGGTGGCGAAACAGAACCATGACAGCCCGCCCCACCCTGGACCCCCCCCCACCTCCCATCTACACAGCGTTTTGGTGCCATAAATTGACCCATTTAACACTTTCTGAAGTTCCCTCTCTGGAGGAGACCCAATTATCTCTTCTACCTCCAAAAGTGTGACCTTGTTTACTTCCCTTGACTGATTCTGAAAGGAAACGACAGGCGTAACAAATATGGTAGGAACTCCCACTAACCTATGCATCCACCAATCCAATGCCATTACATTACAGTGAGAAGATTACTGATTACTGCTGAATTCGTGTAGCAAAACAATGTAAGCTTTGCGAGACTTGCGGACGGTTGTAAGAGGTAAAAATCGAGTGTACACTTCAGGTGATATTTGGGACGCACATTCTGTGATCCTCCTGATAAAACAACAGGGTTGTTGCTCTGCTTCTGACCCAGGAGAAATTAGCTGCAGCTCCGGCTGCTATGAGGCCAGCTATTTGGGAAACACTGGCCTAGATTAGTAGGGAACAGGGGCAGAAATGGTGTTTATCATAACATACATTTTAAAAAATGGGCTTCTTCTATAGAAATAGGTTCTGCCTCTCGCTAAATAGTCGAAAGCAGATTATTCAGTAGATGTTCCTACCGGTCCTAGATTATGGTGACATCTATATCAGGGTTTACAACCCGGTTCCTGGAGAGCTACCCTCCAGTAGGTTAACTCCAACCCGGTTCCTGGAGAGCTACCCTCCAGTAGGTTAACTCCAACCCTGTTCCTGGAGAGATACCATCCTGTTGGTTTTAACTCCAACCCTGTTCCTGGAGAGCTACCCTCCTGTAGGTTTTAACTCCAACCCTGTTCCACGGGTCACTAATATGACCAGGATTATCAACAACTAGCACGGGTCGCTAATATGACCAGGATTATCTATAACTAGCACGGGTCGCTAATATGACCAGGATTATCAACAACTAGCACGGGTCGTTAATATGACCAGGATTATCAACAACTAGCACGGGTCATTAATATGACCAGGATTATCAACAACTAGCACGGGTCACCGATATGACCAGGATTATCAACAACTACCACGGGTCGCTAAATGACCAAGATTGTGCCTTTGGCTACCGGACAACGAAAGAAAGTTGATATAAAATAAATTGCCTCCAAGGATATGTTGTGATTGACTAGGCTACTTTGAAGCAAGGTAAGACATGCCTCATTGGTAGTAAAAAAACTAAACATTCAAGTCTCAAACAATTAAGTTAATGTTTTCTAAAATGCATACTGCCTCCAGCTCACTGCAAAGTGGTGTGTGAGGTGATGAAGCCTGCCTTCCGTTGCCGTGGGAGATGCTGTCTGACAGACATTCCCCTCAAAGGCTTTGCATGTGTACAATGTAATAAAACACATAACGAATATACTGTACTACACCTCACCCATTTAATTCCACTAGATTAACCACTAGACCGATAGGCATGACTAGTCAAATGTGTTTCCATCGACTGGTATTACCGTCAATGAATAGGCTAAAAAAAATAAGCATTATTTCTAAACGGGATCTTCTTCTACCGGACAATTGGCCGGTGACAATTTATATCCGTTTTTCAACAACATCAGAAATGTAAATTGGCCAAACGCCGGCTAACGGAAACCCTGTGCTCAACAGTTAATCAAACGGCTAACCAGACTATTTGCATTGACTGCCTTGTTTGCACTTACATTCTTCCACTGGCTCTATGCACACTCACTGGACTGTAGCCACACACTGCTACTGTATCATCTATCCTGCCTTTTACCCCTAGCTACCCCCGAGTTACCCCCTAGCCACCCCCGAGTTACCCCCTAGCCACCCCCCCGAGTTACCCCCTAGCCACCCCCCGAGTTACCCCCTAGCCACCCCCTAGCCACCCCCGAGTTACCCCCGAGTTACCCCCTAGCCACCCCCTAGCCACCCCCTAGCTACCACAGTTGCCACAGTGATTCAATAATTTCTCACCTCTACATACCACAGCCAATAATAACAAAGTGAAAGGGGGGAAAAAAAATGACACTTTTGAAAAATGTATTGAAAATGAAAGAGAAATATCTAAATGTACATAAGTCTATTGGAACCGGTACTCCTTGTATGCAGCCTTGTTATTTTCATTGACTTTTTACCTCTGCATTGCTGGGAAAGGGCTCGTAAGTAAGCATTTCACGGTAAAGTCTACACCTGTTGTACTCATAACATAATGTTATTTGTTTTTTTTTGGGGGGGGGGGGTCGAGTCGACAGTGTTAGTGCTCATCGCCGCATTCTCTACCGTAAAGTTGGTCTGGCCGTCTCTGATATCACGTAGGATGATACATTGCTGTGTTTTCATTCATAAAGCCTTTTTACAAAAAAAAAAACTTGCTGTACCGAACATCATTACTAACCTCTAGACATGAGTGGATAAGTCTGGAAAATTCATTCTGTCTGCATTGAGTTAGGTAAACCAGCTTTTAGGTTTTTTCCCTCCACTGTATTTGTGGAACAATATTCAAAATGTGATGTTTTGGTGTCTCTGGGTCAATTCAAGAAGCTGATTGAGGACATTATTACTGATGAATGTGTTGGTGTCTCTGGGTCAATTCAAGAAGCTGATTGAGGACATTATTACTGATGAATGTTGGTGTCTCTGGGTCAATTCAAGAAGCTGATTGAGGACATTATTACTGATGAATGTGATGTTTTGGTGTCTCTGGGTCAATTCAAGAAGCTGATTGAGGACATTATTACTGATGAATGTGATGGTGTCTCTGGGTCAATTCAAGAAGCTGATTGAGGACATTATTACTGATGAATGTGTTGGTGTCTCTGGGTCAATTCAAGAAGCTGATTGAGGACATTATTACTGATGAATGTTGGTGTCTCTGGGTCAATTCAAGAAGCTGATTGAGGACATTATTACTGATGAATGTGTTGGTGTCTCTGGGTCAATTCAAGAAGCTGATTGAGGACATTATTACTGATGAATGTGATGGTGTCTCTGGGTCAATTCAAGAAGCTGATTGAGGACATTATTATTGATGAATGTGATGGTGTCTCTGGGTCAATTCAAGAAGCTGATTGAGGACATTATTACTGATGAATGTGTTGGTGTCTCTGGGTCAATTCAAGAAGCTGATTGAGGACATTATTACTGATGAATGTGATGTTTTGGTGTCTCTGGGTCAATTCAAGAAGCTGATTAAGGACATTATTACTGATGAATGTGATGGTGTCTCTGGGTCAATTCAAGAAGCTGATTGAGGACATTATTATTGATGAATGTGATGGTGTCTCTGGGTCAATTCAAGAAGCTGATTGAGGACATTATTACTGATGAATGTGTTGGTGTCTCTGGGTCAATTCAAGAAGCTGATTGAGGACATTATTACTGATGAATGTGATGTTTTGGTGTCTCTGGGTCAATTCAAGAAGCGGATTAAGGACATTATTACTGATGAATGTGATGGTGTCTCTGGGTCAATTCAAGAAGCTGATTGAGGACATTATTATTGATGAATGTGATGGTGTCTCTGGGTCAATTCAAGAAGCTGATTGAGGACATTATTACTGATGAATGTGTTGGTGTCTCTGGGTCAATTCAAGAAGCTGATTGAGGACATTATTACTGATGAATGTGATGGTGTCTCTGGGTCAATTCAAGAAGCTGATTGAGGACATTATTACTGATGAATGTGATGGTGTCTCTGGGTCAATTCAAGAAGCTGATTGAGGACATTATTACTGATGAATGTGTTGGTGTCTCTGGGTCAATTCAAGAAGCTGATTGAGGACATTATTACTGATGAATGTGATGTGATGGTGTCTCTGGGTCAATTCAAGAAGCTGATTGAGGACATTATTACTGATGAATGTGTTGGTGTCTCTGGGTCAATTCAAGAAGCTGATTGAGGACATTATTACTGATGAATGTGATGTTTTGGTGTCTCTGGGTCAATTCAAGAAGCTGATTGAGGACATTATTACTGATGAATGTGTTGGTGTCTCTGGGTCAATTCAAGAAGCTGATTGAGGACATTATTACTGATGAATGTGATGTGATGGTGTCTCTGGGTCAATTCAAGAAGCTGATTGAGGACATTATTACTGATGAATGTGTTGGTGTCTCTGGGTCAATTCAAGAAGCTGATTGAGGACATTATTACTGATGAATGTGATGTTTTGGTGTCTCTGGGTCAATTCAAGAAGCTGATTGAGGACATTATTATTGATGAATGTGATGGTGTCTCTGGGTCAATTCAAGAAGCTGATTGAGGACATTATTACTGATGAATGTGATGTTTTTTATGACCATGTTTCTCATCTGTAAAAGAAACCTTGGTCTCAGTATGACTCCCTGAAAAAAAATAAAGGTTAAATATAATATATATTTTTTAACCCTGTAGAGAACCAGGACAAAAAGAGAATATTGTTTGGGGGCGGGGCCAACTTCCATCATGTATGAATAGAGGATGATGTCAGCAAAACCAGAAATCCTGATGAAAAATCAGGAAATGAAGAAACCCCAACCCTGAGTGTTTGATGTTGCTCCCAGGTCTCTCCAGATTGTATCTCAATGAGAATAACCTGTTTAAATAAAGGTGATCGCATGGCTACCTTTCTCGTCTGGTGGTCGATCATGACATTGTGTGGTTTGACGTCCCTGTGCATGATCCCCATGCTATGGCAGTAGTCCAGAGCCTGTAGGAGACAACACAAAGGACAACACAGTCTAGACGACACAGCCTTTATATCTGAAGACTCGTTTCAGGCCCTCTTGACCCCCCAAAAAAATGTCAATGGAAACAAATTGGAAGCCAAATTATTTGAAAAGTGGGACGCAACAGAGCCAAGCAAGGGGACCTGCCAGTTTCCCTTACCTTGAGAAGCTCGTACACATAGAAACGAATATCAAAGTCTGTTAACTTCTGGTAAAGTTCCTGTGAATGAAATGAAAACAAAAAGTTTAACTACAGTGCATTTGGAAAGTATTCATACCACTTGACTTCTTCCACATTTTGTTACAGCCTTATTCTAAAATGTAGTAAAGAAGAAAAAAAATGTCCTCGACCTACACACAATACCCCATAATGACATCACAATACCCCATAATGACATCACAATACCCCATAATGACATCACAATACCCCATAATGACATCACAATACCCCATAATGACATCACAATACCCCATAATGACAAACCAAAAACTGGTTTTGTTAAATTCGGAAATGTAAAAAAAAAAAATATTGAAAAAAAAAACATTTTTTTTACATAAGTATTCAGAACCTTTGCTTTGAGACTCGAAATATCTCAGGTGAATCCTGTTTCCATTGATCATCCTTGAGATGTTTCTATAGCTTGATTGGGGTCCACCGGTGGTAAATTCAATTGATTGGACATGATTTAGAAAGGCACACACCTGGCTATATAACAAAAAGTGTCCCACAGTGGACAGTGCATGTCTGAGCAAAAACCAAGCCATGAGGTTGAAGGACATGACTGACAGTGGACAGTGCATGTCAGATCAAAAACAAAGCCATGAGGTTGAAGGAAATGTCCGTAGAGGTCCGAGACAGGATTGTGTCGAGGCACAGATCTGGGGAAGGGTACCAAAAAAAATGTATGCAGCATTGAAGGTCCCCAAGAACACAGTGGCCTCCATCATTCTTAAATTAAAAGAAGTTTGGAACCACCAAGAATCTTCCTAGAGCTGGCCGCCCAGACAAACTGAGCAATCGAGGGAGAAGGGCCTTGGTCGGGGAGGTGACCAAGAACCCAATGGTCACTCTGACAGAGCTCCAGAGTTCCTCTGTGGAGATGGGAGAACCTTCTAGAAGGACAACCATCTATGTAGCACTCCACCAATCTGGCCTTTACGGTTGGGTGGCCAGACGGAAGCCACTCCTCAGTAAAAACGCACATGACAGCTTGCTTGGAGTTTGCCAATAGGCGCCTAAAGACTGACCATTTTCTCTGGTCTGATGAAACCAAAATTTAACTGATTGGCCTGAATTCCAAGCGTCACCTCTAGAGGAAACCTGGCACCATCCCTACAGCGGGGAATGGTCGTGGCAGCATCATGCTCTGGAGGAAACCTGGCACCATCCCTACAGTGAGGAATGGTGGTGGCAGCATCATGCTCTGGAGGAAACCTGGCACCATCCCTACAGCGGGGAATGGTGGTGGCAGCATCATGCTCTGGGGATGATTTTCAGCGGCAGGGACTGGGAGACTAGGCAGGATCGAGGGAAAGATGAACGGAGCAAAGTACAGAGAGATCCTTGATGAAAAACCTGCTCCAGAGTGCTGAGGACCTCAGACCGGGGCAAAAGTTCACCTTCCAACAGGACAATGACCCAAAGCACACAGCCAACAGAACACAGGAGTGGCATTGGGACAAGTCTCAATGTCCTTGAGTGGCCCAGTCAGAGCCACGACTTGAACCTGATCGAACGTCTCTGTTAAGACCTGAAAATAGATGTGCAGCAACGCTTCCCATCCAACCTGACAGAGCTTGAGAGAATCTGCAGAGAAGAATGGGAGAAGCTCCCCAAATACAGGTGTGCCAAGCTTGTAGCATCATACCCAAGAAGACTCAAGGCTGTAATCACTGACAAAGGTGCTTCAACAAAGTATTGAGTAAATGGTCTGAATACTGATGTAAATGTGATATTTTGTTTCGCAAAAAAAATTCAAAACATTTGTTTTTGCTTTGTCATTATGGGATACTGTGTGTAGATTGTATTTTCTCTTAAAATGTAATACATTTTTAGAATAGCGCTGTAACAAAATGTGGAAAAAGTCAAGGGGTCTGAAACCTTTCGGGAATGCAATGTACTTTCAAAAACGTTTACAGATTAAAAAAGTATTTGTTAGATGATATCAGTATATTTTCATGTCTTAACGTTTCAAACAGACAATTACCTTAGAGAGAGAGATCAGTAACTTAAAAAAATTATGTTGTAGTGGTTTCACACGAATGCATGATATTCACCAAACAGCCGTACCTTAAAATCTGTGTTATTGATGCACTCAAAGACAAGTGCCGGCGTTCTAGACTGCAGAGAGACAAGATGGGAGAATTCATCCTCGATTAATAAAGAAGATGGCAGTGAGAGAGAGAGTTCTATTGTTGAGGTCACAATCACCAGCACACATTTCAAACAACAGCAGATGGCAGTCAGTGAGAGAGAGTTCTATTGTTGAGGTCACAATCACCAGCACACATTTCAAACAACAGCAGATGGCAGTCAGTGAGAGAGAGTTCTATTGTTGAGGTCACAATCACCAGCACACATTTCAAACAACAGAAGATGGCAGTCAGTGAGAGTTCTATTGTTGAGGTCACAATCACCAGCACACATTTCAAACAACAGAAGATGGCAGTCAGTGAGAGTTCTATTGTTGAGGTCACAATCACCAGCACACATTTCAAACAACAGAAGATGGCAGTCAGTGAGAGAGAGTTCTATTGTTGAGGTCACAATCACCAGCACACATTTCAAACAACAGAAGATGGCAGTCAGTGAGAGTTCTATTGTTGAGGTCACAATCACCAGCACACATTTCAAACAACAGAAGATGGCAGTCAGTGAGAGAGAGTTCTATTGTTGAGGTCACAATCACCAGCACACATTTCAAACAACAGCAGATGGCAGTGAGAGAGAGTTCTATTGTTGAGGTCACAATCACCAGCACACATTTCAAACAACAGAAGATGGCAGTGAGAGAGAGTTCTATTGTTGAGGACACAATCACCAGCACACATTTCAAACAACAGCAGAGCAGCCACACCACTAAAGGCAAATAAACTGATGGGAGAGACATTACAATGAAAACAGTCTCACACTCATCGCTCTCCTTGCTTGTGGGATTTATCACCAACATTGTCCAAATAGCCTTCATCGGGGGGGGTTCTCTCATTCTAGAGTTTAAATTTGCCGATAGCGGGCTTTGAGAAAAAGTTTGACTTACTATGACTGTGATAGGTGGTTGTCTTACCTAGCTAAGGTGAATGCACTAACTGTGAGTGGCTCTGGATAAGAGTCTGCTAAATAACTGAAATGTAAATCTGTTAGTCAGCACCTCACTGTAACGGTGTGGGCTCATGAATTCCCTTTTCGTGGAGGGGAGGTCACACCCCTAAATGCAAATAAACATGCACCCAATGGAGGTACTGGGGCTGACCAGAGAGACCACAGAAATATAATCTGTAGAAGGGAGTACTGGGGCTGACCAGAGACAACAGAAATATAATCTGTAGAAGGGAGTACTGGGGCTGACCAGAGACAACAGAAATATAATCTATAGAAGGGAGTACTGGGGCTGACCAGAGAGACCACAGAAATATAATCTGTAGAAGGGAGTACTGGGGCTGACCAGAGACCACAGAAATATAATCTATAGAAGGGAGTACTGGGGCTGACCAGAGACCACAGAAATATAATCTGTAGAAGGGAGTACTGGGGCTGACCAGAGACCACAGAAATATAATCTATAGAAGGGAGTACTGGGGCTGACCAGAGACCACAGAAATATAATCTATAGAAGGGAGTACTGGGGCTGACCAGAGAGACCACAGAAATATAATCTATAGAAGGGAGTACTGGGGCTGACCAGAGACCACAGAAATATAATCTATAGAAGGGGGTACTGGGGCTGAGAGACCACATAAATGGAATCTATAGAACAGGCCAAATCATTGATGTCATTATGGGATGACTGGCAGCCATTGCCAGTTTACGATTGTTTGAGGCTCTAAGCCCCTTCTAGAGATGATATTTCTACGAGAGAGAGACATACCACAGGATCCTTCACTGTGTCCACCAGGCGGATGATGTTGGTTCCACCACGCAAGTTCTCCAGGATCTTAATCTCTCGCTTGATCTTCTTCTTCTTGACAGGCTGAAACAAGAGATCAATCATTTCCCAGACTTAACACAACAACAAAAAAGACCCTCGAAGCCTCAAACAGGCAGGGTTGTATTCTCCAGAACCAAACGGACACAATTGGACCGAAACTTAACTCTACACACTCCATTGGGGCGGCAGGGTAGCCTAGTGGTTAGAGTGGAGGGGCGGCAGGGTAGCCTAGTGGTTAGAGTGGAGGGGCGGCAGGGTAGCCTAGTGGTTAGAGTGGAGGGGCGGCAGGGTAGCCTAGTGGTTAGAGTGGAGGGGCGGCAGGGTAGCCTAGTGGTTAGAGTGGAGGGGCGGCAGGGTAGCCTAGTGGTTAGAGCGTTGGACTAGTAACCGGAAGGTTGCAAGTTCAAACCCCCGAGCTGACATGGTACAAATCTGTCGTTCTGCCCCTGAACAGGCAGTTAACCCACTGTTCCTAGGCCGCCATTGAAAATAAGAATTTGTTCTTAACTGACTTGCCTAGTTAAATAAAGGTAAAATAAAAAAATAAAATAAAATAAAAAATAAATTGGGTGTGTGTGCACTAACGAATACGACGCTGTTCAACTGGAGCCAATAGAAGGCCAGGGGGCAACATGTCTAGGTTGAGGGGCCTATTAACTTCATTGTATAACACCTACGGGAAGAAAAAACATTCAAAACACATTTATGACAGCAGCTCACCTTGAGGATTTTAACCACCACTTTCTCATTGTTACTGACGTTGACGGCTTCAAACACCTCGCTGTATTTCCCTCGGCCCAGCTTACGCACCAACTGGTAGTTGTCCTGATTACTGGAGAGAGAAGAACAGGAGAATCCTGAGAAGAGACCAGGTTGTCCTGATTACTGGAGAGAGAAGAACAAGAGAATCCTGAGAAGAGACCAGGTTGTCCTGATTACTGGAGAGAGAAGAACAGGAGAATCCTGAGAAGAGACCAGGTTGTCCTGATTACTGGAGAGAGAAGAACAAGCGAATCCTGAGAAGAGACCAGGTTGTCCTGATTACTGGAGAGAGAAGAACAAGCGAATCCTGAGAAGAGACCAGGTTGTCCTGATTACTGGAGAGAGAAGAACAAGCGAATCCTGAGAAGAGACCAGGTTGTCCTGATTACTGGAGAGAGAAGAACAAGAGAATCCTGAGAAGAGACCAGCGGGGTAGGAGTACATACATGCAGTAGGGTTATTATCCAGATTATCTGGAAGGGATTAATACACATTTACAACAGGGTTCTCCTAACTCCTGTCCTGAAGAGCAACCGAGTGATAAACAGACGTTTGATCAAAGGCTTGGAATGAAAGCGTGCGCACCCAACTCTCCAGAATTAGAGAACCCTAGTGACTAACAGTTAGTAGAATAGCTACATCCTTCTATACCTCCAGCTTGGCACGTGTGCATCGTAGTCCCAGTAGTCCCTGGTCTTCTGCGTGTTGACATCGGTGTAGACCCGAGCTTTACTGCTGACCGTAGGAGGGGGCATCGCGAGCTTGGACGCCCGGTCCTGATGGGGCTCACCTTCCACAACAATACTAGTCTTCTTGGCGCGAAATTGGAAGGCAGGGCACCGACTTTCGGGGACCCTAGATTTAGTTAACTCCGTGTAAAATGGCTTAACATTGGTTTGGGCTACTTTCGTCCGTAGTTGGTGAGCGCAGTCGGCAGCACTTGCTGTGCGGATTGTCAAAGCTACGATGAGCGAGTGCCTGATGCACCTGAACAGCCTGTTTGGCAAGATGCTATGGTGGACCGCCAGTTTCAGGGAGGCGACAGGAGAAAGGGGAAAGAGGACGAGGTAGACTAACACAATTGGCAATAAGGATTCAATATCGGACAGCTAGCTAGTAACTCAAATCGAGAAATGGTTTAAAAAGCAATTCACGAGGCCGAGAGCTGGGCAAGCTAATTGAATTTGACAGACCCCTCTGGTATAAGCAAGATAAGTTAGCTAGTTAGCCTAGATGCTAACCAGCTAAGTTGGGCCCCAGTGTTCATCACAATACTAACGTACACGAATACGATTAGCCAACATAAGTACAATATCAAACAGCAAGCTTGAGTGGCGATAATAAGTTATTTAACAATGGTCAGTTGGTTTAGAAAAGACGTGAAATCCCGTCTCGCTACATGTACGTTACTGTAGAAATGATTGTCGTTAGCTAGCCTGCTACTGTTAGCTAGCTAGCAGCGCACTCGGGTAGGAAGTCCAGCGACATGTATTTGGGCTTGCGGTGGCACCCTCTCCAGGGCGCAAAGTTCGAGAAAAATGCCTGAGAATATGACACTTGAAACCGCTTGAATATGTTTTTGAGTCTGGCTAATGGGTTTAGCTTAAATATTCATTCCCAAGAAGACTCCGTCGTTCAAGTCGTAGCTGCTGCTGCTGTGGACTCCGTTGCAACAAAAAAAAAACTCACCCGGAAGTAGTCGCCAGTGACCCCCCTCACCAAAACGCAACATTGGAGCCACTATTGAGGTTGTTGATGTAGCGGCGCAAAGATCACTACTCTGTCTTGTTACCGGCCGCATTCTAACCAGCAGGGTTTTCATTTGTAGCGGGTTTCGTTTAAAGATATATCACACATTTTTAACCTAGCAATTGCTTTATTGAAACATAAACTATATCTTATTTGACTAAGTAAATGTATATAAACCTTTCTGGCAAATATCTAGTGAAAGTCTGAAATACGTACCAAAATAGTCACATGATCACTCTCAATATTCACATGCAGTTTCCTTTCAGGTGTGGTGTGTTGTAATTCCACCTCGGTACCTGATAATTAAAAAATGTGGTCAACATTTCCATGTGCGTTGAAGTATTGTGTTTGTGTATGAGACAGTTTCCTGTTTTCTGTCAAGAACTTCCCGTTAAGAGGACTAGTAGTACTTTGCCCCCTCTCGAATGTGTGGTAAGTTACTGTCCAGTGTATTTAAGCGAACACAAATACTGTAAAACAATAATATTGTAAGATGAGTTTATTTTGTTAGTGCAGTGTGTATATGAACATGATATACTGTACATATCATTCAAGATTGAATGTAGCCTACACAGATTAAGCCACAGAATGATGTCATCGTCTATATCTCAAAGTTGACAAAAATTGATGGCAGCAGAGGCAGACGCACAGACTGGGACATATTTGACCAGCGTTGGCATGCAGAAGGCCTGTCGAGAGCATCAAAACCGTGATGCATCATGGGGAAATTGTGACCGACTGACCGATCTGCAACTAACATTTGAGTAGTTAATTACAGTGCCTTGCGAAAGTATTCGGCCCCCTTGAACTTTGCGACCTTTTGCCACATTTCAGGCTTCAAACATAAAGATATAAAACTGTATTTTTTTGTGAAGAATCAACAAGTGGGACACAATCATGAAGTGGAACGACATTTAATGGATATTTCAAACTTTTTTAACAAATCAAAAACTGAAAAATTGGGTGTGCAAAATTATTCAGCCCCCTTAAGTTAATACTTTGTAGCGCCACCTTTTGCTGCGATTACAGCTGTAAGTCGCTTGGGGTATGTCTCTATCAGTTTTGCACATCGAGAGACTGACATTTTTTCCCATTCCTCCTTGCAAAACAGCTCGAGCTCAGTGAGGTTGGATGGAGAGCATTTGTGAACAGCAGTTTTCAGTTCTTTCCACAGATTCTCGATTGGATTCAGGACTTTGACTTGGCCATTCTAACACCTGGATATGTTTATTTTTGAACCATTCCATTGTAGATTTTGCTTTATGTTTTGGATCATTGTCTTGTTGGAAGACAAATCTCCGTCCCAGTCTCAGGTCTTTTGCAGACTCCATCAGGTTTTCTCCAGAATGGTCCTGTATTTGGCTCCATCCATCTTCCCATCAATTTTAATCATCTTCCCTGTCCCTGCTGAAGAAAAGCAGGCCCAAACCATGATGCTACCACCACCATGTTTGACAGTGGGGATGGTGTGTTCAGCTGTGTTGCTTTTACGCCAAACATAACGTTTTGCATTGTTGCCAAAAAGTTCAATTTTGGTTTCATCTGACCAGAGCACCTTCTTCCACATGTTTGGTGTCTCCCAGGTGGCTTGTGGCAAACTTTAAACGACACTTTTTATGGATATCTTTAAGAAATGGCTTTCTTCTTGCCACTCTTCCATAAAGGCCAGATTTGTGCAATATACGACTGATTGTTGTCCTATGGACAGTCTCCCACCTCAGCTGTAGATCTCTGCAGTTCATCCAGAGTGATCATGGGCCTCTTGGCTGCATCTCTGATCAGTCTTGTCCTTGTATGAGCTGAAAGTTTAGAGGGACGGCCAGGTCTTGGTAGATTTGCAGTGGTCTGATACTCCTTCCATTTCAATATTATCGCTTGCACAGTGCTCCTTGGGATGTTTAAAGCTTGGGAAATCTTTTTCTATCCAAATCCGGCTTTAAACTTCTTCACAACAGTATCTCAGGCCTGCCTGGTGTGTTCCTTGTTCTTCATGATGCTCTCTGCGCTTTTAACGGACCTCTGAGACTATCACAGTGCAGGTGCATTTATACGGAGACTTGATTACACACAGGTGGATTGTATTTATCATCATTAGTCATTTAGGTCAACATTGGATCATTCAGAGATCCTCACTGAACTTCTGGAGAGAGTTTGCTGCACTGAAAGTAAAGGGGCTGAATAATTTTGCACGCCCAATTTTTCAGTTTTTGCTTTGTTAAAAAAGTTTGAAATATCCAATAAATGTCGTTCCACTTCATGATTGTGTCCCACTTGTTGTTGATTCTTCACAAAAAAATACAGTTTTATATCTTTATGTTTGAAGCCTGAAATGTGGCAAAAGGTCGCAAAGTTCAAGGGGGCCGAATACTTTCGCAAGGCACTGTATGATTCAAGGTGATTTGTAGATTAGTCGTTCACGCCTTTAAAAAATGTTTTGGCTGCGATGTCAAACACGCTCATAGCCTAGCTGCAGACACAAGTGTCAAACACGCTCATAGCCTAGCTGCAGACACAAGTGTCAAACACGCTCATAGCCTAGCTGCAGACACAAGTGTCAAACACGCTCATAGCCTAGCTGCAGACACAAGTGTCAAACACGCTCATAGCCTAGCTGCAGACACAAGTGTCAAACACGCTCATAGCCTAGCTGCAGACACAAGTGTCAAACACAAGTGTCAAACACGCTCATAGCCTAGCTGCAGACACAAGTGCTTGACTACCTCATCATCCTACCCAGGTCAAACATAAAACTTCTTCCCAAGTTGCACCCTACGCCCTATAGCTTGCACTACTTTTGACCAGAGACCCTGGTATACTACATAGGGAATAGGGTGCCATTTAGGATGAATGCACCACATGACATTCTCACTGCTAACCTTTCAGTTTCATATCCTCATTCCAAATACACATTGTGAGCATACGGTTTCTTTTTTTTTCTCTTCCAAATACACTATCATAAAACAATATATATAAAAAAAAACATATGTATAAACTTGCATACATAATCACATACTATCTTTCTCCTTCTTCTCCACCTCAACATATAGACATACTAACATACAAGTCCTCTCACAGCTATTTCAGGGGCAACTGAGGGAACAATGTGTGCAATTGGGACCCTAAACGTGGCAGGGTTTACATGAAGACCTCCTAGGCACAAACCAAGGCCAACATGTCCAAATGAAAGTCATGATAAAGAGATTAATGTGTGTTTTTTTATTTTATTTTATGTTTTTTTAAATCACACGATAACTGCTAGGTTGAAATCCAGATGTAGACATTACTGGTTTAAACAAAAAACCAGTGGGCCGTTGTCTTACGACCAACTGTCTGCTCTGTGGGTTGAGGGACGAGCGTAGCGTAAGAGTGATCCCACCTGTCGGGAGGACAATGCCACCGGACCGGAGGATGTCCTCCACACCCCTTTTTTTGCTTAAATACAAAAACACAAAACAATCTCAACTCAACTGGGTAGAAAAGCAGGTGGCAGAAGCAGTTCTTCCAACACATTTTGACAACTTCTACCACTAAGTTTGTTAATATGTTAGCGTGTCGTATTTATGTACAAACAGTACGTAGAGGATTCAGAGGTTGTGAGCATCGTCGGCCCATTCCCTAACCCTACATTTTATTTGATGTAACTAGGCAAGTCAGTTAAGAACAAATTCTTATTTACAATGACGGGGCCTAACCCCCCGGGTCAAACGCGGACGACGCTGGGTCAATTGTGCGCCGCCCCCTATGGGACTCTCAATCACGGCCGGTTGTGATACAGCCTGGAATCGGACCAGGGTCTGTAGGGACACCTCTAGCACTGAGATGCAGTTCCACTCGGGAGCCCCACGTTGACGGAGAGATATGGTATGTGTTTATTTCTATGACATAGGGAGCCAAAGTAGTCCAGAATGTGGGGAAATATTCCCATTGACACATACTACAGTAGTTGCTATTCATTATAGTACAGAGATTAGACAGTTTATCTACCACAGATTTCCAAAGAGGACACAAGATATAACTTGTCACATTTTTTTCCTTCTTTTTTTTTTAAGCAAACCTAAGCTACTACAGTACAACAGTGATGCTAACTATAAACATATTTCACAATTATAAACTGGGTGGTTCGAGCCCTGAATGCTGATTGGCTGACAGCCGTGGTATACTACAGGTATAACAAAACCTGTATTTTAACTGCTCTAATTACATTGATAACCAGTTTATAAAGGCACCTCAAGGAGGTTGTGGGTATATGGCCAATATACCACAGCTAAGGGCTCTCCGCATTGCATCGTGCATAAGAACAGCCCTTAGCCGTGGTATATTGGCCATAACCCACAACCCCTCGGGGCCATATTGCTTAAATATACTCATGCAGAAACGTATATTTAAGTCAATGAGGGGTGGGGTTTATTGGGCATTACTAACAGCCAACCAGAGGGTTAAGGGGGAGTTCAACACGTAGTGTGGCCAAAACTTCACCCAAACCACAGCAAAGAAATTATATGACCATAAAGGAGTCAGTGAATAATTCCCATAATTGTTTTAAAAAGCAACTCCTAAGTATTAGATGTTACACCGTATGAATACATTTCCAAGGCCTTTTCAGATTGAAAGATTCCTTTTCAAGTTGCATTTTTCCTGCATCCAACAAGGTGACCACAGTTGATCTGGATCATGGGTAGTTGATGTACTGTTTTCAGTTGATCTGGATCATGGGTAGTTGATGTACTGTTTTCAGTTGATCTGGGTCATGGGTAGTTGATCTGGATCATGGGTAGTTGATGTACTGTTTTCAGTTGATCTGGGTCATGGGTAGTTGATGTACTGTTTTCAGTTGATCTGGATCATGGGTAGTTGATGTACTGTTTTCAGTTGATCTGGATCATGGGTAGTTGATGTACTGTTTTCAGTTGATCTGGGTCATGGGTAGTTGATCTGGGTCATGGGTAGTTGATGTACTGTTTTCAGTTGATCTGGATCATGGGTAGTGGATGTACTGTTTTCAGTTGATCTGGGTCGTGGGTAGTTTATCTGGGTCATGGGTAGTTGATGTACTGTTTTCAGTTGATCTGGGTCATGGGTAGTTGGAAGTCACTAATGAAGGGCAGAACATGGGCACGATTACCTTGGTGTGAGGAAGAAGGTGTCAATAATAACTTCATGGTTAGGATTAAGCAGAGTTTTACCATTGTTTATGCAAAAGGAGTGGGGGAGGGAGGGGGGGGGGGGGGGTGTAACTAAATGTAAATAATGAATGTGTGGTTATATACAAACAAGGTGTCAGGAAGAGTGTTGCTGTATGCCTGGCGGGCAACGTTCCATGTCACCGCGTGAGTTCACACTGTACAGGCGCTCAAACAGCAGCAGACCTGCTCACTGGATACACGGGGCTGTGGGATAACCGCCTCCTTCTGCAGTGTGCTGGACCGTGTGCTCCTGGAGGGCTCCCAGGTTCACAAAACGCTCCCCGCACCACACGCACTTAAACTGGGCTTCCCGCGAGTGCACCGCCTGGTGCTTCACCAGGTGCTCCCGCTGCTTGAAGCTCTTGTCGCAGCTGGAGCACTTGTAAGGCTTCTCTCCGGTGTGAACGCGGCGATGCCGCTGCAGCTCCGAGGAATACTTGAAGCGCTTCTCGCAGTCGGGGCACTTCAGGGGCTTCTCCCGTGACGGGTCGCAGCGGTGCGTCACGAACTCAGACGGCGACAGGAAGCGCCGGTTGCACAGGGAGCACTTCAGCGGCTTCTCCTGACAGCTGGAGTTCTGGTGGCGCTGGAGCGTCGACTTCTTCTTGTAGCCTTTGCCACACACGTCACACTTGTAGGGCTTCTCCACCGCCGGCGTGGCCGCGGTCACAGAGCCAGACGCCGACCCTGAGCCGGTGCATTTGTGCCGGAGCAGTTCACCAGATTGGCTGAAGCCTTTCTGGCAGGAAGCACACTTGAACAGGCTCTCCATGCCATGGACGTGCTGGTGGTACAGCAGGTGGGAGGGCTGCAGGAAACCCTTGTCGCATAGGTTACACTTAAAAGGCCGGTCGGCCGGGTTCTTGTGAGTGCGGCGGTGACGAACGAGGGCGTACTGCTGCTTGAAGCTCATCTGGCACTCCTCGCACTGGAACGGGCGTTCCTCGGAGTGCGTGCGTTCGTGCTGCCGCAGATCCGAAGGCCGCTTGAAGCCCTTCCCGCACGAGCCGCAGCGGAACGGCCTGTCCAACGTCACTGTGGGCTGGCACTGGTGGTGCAGCAGCTCCGACGACTCCTTGAAGTGCATCTCGCACAAATTGCACTTGAACAGGTGCTCGCCGGAGTGGGCGTACATGTGGCGCACGAGGTGTGAGCGGTGCTTGAAGCACTTTTCACAGACGGCACACTTGTAGGGCCGCTCTGAGCTGTGGGTGCGCTGGTGGTGGGCCAGGTGAGACGACTGGCTGAAGCTCTTGTCACAGGTGTCACACTTGTAAGGCTTTTCTCCCGTGTGCACCCGCTCGTGTCGCGACAGCTCAGACAGATGCCGAAAGCCCTTGTGGCACACCGAGCACTTGTAGGGCCTGTCCGGTCCCGAAGCCTCAAACGCCGTAGGGGCTGACGCTCCGCACGCTGCCCCGCCACTGGAGGCCTCGCCGGTGGACGGGTTGGCGGCGGAGGAGGTGGGGGTGTTGTTGCCAGAACCTGGGCGGTAGGTCTTCTCACAGATGGAACACTTCATGGGGTTGTTGCCGTTGTTGTGGGCGTTGTGGTGCTGTGCCAGCGAGGTGAGCAAAGAGAAACCCATCTTACACACGCCACACACAAACGGCTTCTGTTCCACCTGTACACACTGATGCTCTAACAGATCAGTGGCCTGGCAGAAGATCTTCATACACTGGGTACACTGGAACGACCGATCCCCGGTCCCCATACACTGGTGCTCATGTGGATTAGCTAGGTGGGATATGTCATGGCCGCAGGCGCCGCACTTGTGCCCTCCCTCGCCTCCTACCTGTAGGGAAGGCTGCTGGGCGGGTACGGCATGCTGCTGGCCGTGCTGGGGCTGCTGCTGGAGGGATGCCACATCCGGCTGGAGGACGATCCCGTACACGGCACAGCCCAGGGCGCTGTCGGAGCCCGGGGGGAGGTTGTGCACCACGGTGGGTGGGGGGGCCACTGCGTGCTGCTGCCACGCCTCAGTCATCCTGCTGCTTCGCGCGTATTGATTCAGTTTTGACTGTGTGAAGGGGAGGCCCAGGGGTATCCAATAAGGCCCGGCTATGGGGGCAGGTTTTGGTCGAGGCTGGTGATGTCCAACAGGTGTGTTTTCTACCGGCTCTTATCAATAGGTGATACACCTCTGGTCGTCCACTAGTAAAAGGGCAGAAACCCTACAGAGGGAAAGACAGAGGGGGTATATGAACATGATGTAAATGTAGCCGAAACAGATTTTATGCAATGGATCCATGTATGTTGTTTATTTATTTAACATTTTATTTAACTAGGCAAGTCGGTTTAAGAACAAATTCTTATTTTAGAAATGACGGCCTACACCGGCCAAACCTGGACAACGCTGGGCCAATTGTGCGCAGCCCTATGGGACTACCAATCACGGCTGGTTGTGATAGAGCCTGGAATCGAACCAGGGTGTCTGTAGTGACGCCTCTAGCGCTGAGATGCAGTGCCTCAGACCGCTGTGATACAGCCTGGAATCGAACCAGGGTGTCTGTAGTGACACCTCTAGCGCTGAGATGCAGTGTTTTAGACCTGCTGTGCCACTCGGGAGCCCATGTGCATTGTTTTTAACTGCAACGCAATGGTATAACCAAATCTATGGTATTAATAGTCTCAAAACGACTGGATTTTATGTTTTATACATTTTTAGGATTGTATACATTTCGAGATGGACATAGACTACATCTTAAATGTTTTGCTACAGATTTTAAAACCAGATCATGTGATTCAACCCCCAAAGAATGGTTTCATTACACTGGTATTACAGGTGTCTATACAAAACCTCACCAGAGATTTTAACTAAACTGGTATTGGCGATACCATCTTCGTCCTCGATTTAATAGTAAAATGTTTGTGTCCAGTTGCAAGGGGGTCTGTTTAAATTTAGATAATTATCCGTTATTAAAATAAATAGTTTTTTTTTTAACATGAAGTACACATTGTTGGATTAATTCATGGAGCCCCCCCCAAAAAAACATTTTTAACAATGGTGCATTTTCTAGATTCAAACGGACATGGTCATTCCCGTTTCCACGAATCGAGGACGACAGTCACCCAAGTCATAGACCGTTCTCTCTGCTGCCGCACGGAAAGCGGTACCGGAGAGTCAAGTCCAGCTCCAAAAGGCTCCTTAGCCGCTTCTCACCCCCGAGCCATAAGACTGCTGAACAATTCATCAAATGGTCACCCGGACTATTTACATTGTTTATTTACATTGTTTTAATACTGCTGCTACTCACTGTTTATTATCTATGCATAGTCACTTTACCCCTACCTACATGTACAAATTACCTCGACTAACCTGCACATTGACTCGGTACCACATTGACTCGGTACCACATTGACTCGGTACCAGTACCCCCTGCATATAGCCACGTTATTGAAACCTAATCTTAGTGTTACTTTTAATTTTATTTTTTTACTTTCGTTTATTTATAAAATATTTTCATAATTCTATTTCTTGAACTGCCTTGTTGATTTAAGGGCTTGTAAGTAAAGCATTTCACCGTAAGATCTACTACACCTGTTGTATTCGGCGCATCTGACAAATCCAATTGCATTTGATAGTATCGCCAGGTTAGTTGATAAAAATGACTTGTTTTGTATAGCCACACCAGTATAATGGTAAAACATATATATTTTCTTAGAGTTAAATCAAATGATCTGGTGTTACCATATGTAGCTAGATAAAAGCGAGATGAGAGGAGATCGCACCAGATTGTGTGTTTGTTGTTTTGTTGTTGAGTCGTCTTTATATATGAACGACAGCATCCTTCTTCAACTAGTAACAACATCACTACAACAGTTACCTGTTTCGCTAACTAGAGAGGCTGAGACGAGGTCCAGGCACTAAAATGACACTGAACTACATGTTCTCCCCTTTAAACCTACAGTACATCATGCGGCGATACAAGTGACCTATTAAAAACGACGCCGAAATTATACCTGGGTGTATGATTATAATAAACTAACGTTAACTAGCTCGATAATAATGGTTATTTATTAGATACATAGCATTAGGTGGCTAACGTCCGTTAGCTAAGCAAGTTACGTGGGTTAGCATGGCTAGTCGGTTTGTAAAAAAACAGATGACTAATCTCAAAATATTAATGTATAATTTGTATTATCTAGTTAATAATATGTCTAGGCCTATAACGTCGCCGGCAAAAAAACACAGCTGTTGTTCGCCTAAAGCTACTGTCTTGTCTGCGAAAAGGACTAACCAGATGGCTAGCTACCAAGCTAATTTAGCTATTTCAGAAGGGGGAAAATAAAAATGGAAACGTCGAGGCCCCATCGATGGTCTCGGATTGTGCCAGCCGCCGACCTAGGCCGCCCTACCGGAGCTATTACACTCCACCTTTTATACAACCAAAAGCGGCGTAATACATCTTCATGCAATCATAAATACAACATCACTTAAAAATATATATAGATATATATAAGTCAACACGGTTGACAGCTTACATTTCGCTATGGCTCTCAGTCATCTTCCTCTGGTGCCAGGACAGGAGTCGACCTTCCGATAAATATTTCGGCTGGCGGAGGACGGTGGCGAGATGAGAGCGGAACGCCATCCACTAATAATGTACACCGGAAATCTCCACAGCCTGCATCACTCCCCGGGGTGTAGATTCAAATGTTATAGCTACATTTCCCCTCCCTTCTGTATCATAATGTAAGGTTGTTCTTATTTTTCAGTCCGTTCAACCGTTCTCCTTCGATTTGGTATAACTTTGGTGTATAATTGTAACCCTCCTGCTGTGTTCCGGTCGAATTGGACCGATTTGTCCGAAGTTTTCTCCCGGACGAATGTAGTTCACTTATTCTGATTGTCATAAGGTTTCATGACTTTGTCCTCACAGGGCATCTGAACACACAAAATGCATTTAGATGATTTTCATTAAGTTTTGGGTTTAACTTGTGGTGTTCTCGGTCATTATAAATTAATGGGTGAGACTACAATTAGTGTATAAAATTGAGATCAGGCACATGCCCATTCATCAGATGGACACACTTCCTCTCCCAGACCCCCACATGCATGAGTGTTTGAACACACATGCACACGCACACACACACACACACACACACACACACACACACCTCACTCCCCTTCTTAGCTTCCATGGCAACCCCCACCGAAACCTTTCCCCAATAGAATCTTTCCTCCACAGAACCACACCTGTTGGCATTCTCACAAACAATCTCAACATTGTTTCAATAATATATAGAAGCTTTTCTCGCAGCTCTGGTATACAGTATATAAGCTTTTTTGAGGCCTTGCTCACAATTCATTCTGTGGCAGCACAATGACCAAAACGATATATTGTATGTGAGGCTCATGATCATATCTTTGATCATGACACTGGAGAGAGTCCTTGTTAAACTTTGACACAAAATAGTCTGATAAATAGCACAACATGTTTCATCTGAGTATTTGTCATAGTCAAAATAATCCATAGATTATGCTTGTTTTACTCAAAAACTAGTTGTATGAGCTCAGGTCAATGAGGCCTACAGGCCATAAATAGCAAATAGAAGTTAAAAACTTATGTTCACAATAACTTAAGTTGATAAAAGGTTCTAACACAACATTAGGTGATAATATATCTATTATTATGGATTTATAATCAGCTATAATGGGGCGATCATTTTCAACCCGGAACACAGAATTAATGAACATGAAACGAACACAACAAGAGGGTTAATGCATTGTAAAGCCAAATTCTATATTCGTTACTAATTGAAGCACTATGAACATTGATACACACTAGGCTACTGTAGCTGTAATCAGAATAAGTACAGATTGATGAACATTTCATTTTTCCTGGACGGATGGGGGTGGGAGTTTAGTATATGGGTGGGAGTCACGGCCCCAATGTGACTGATTGAGTTTTCATGTTCTCTAATCTGAGTCATCAGAGCCACAATTAATATATTACTTCCAAGTAATCTTGTATAAGATTAAAAAGGATGCAACACAAATAAAATAAAGGTTAAGTATATATTATGTCAGGTACAGTACAGTTACACACTGCACACGTTTACATAGTACTTACAATCAGTGTTGTGTATTTACAATGAAATTGACATGCAGGCAACATTGAGAAAAATTTAAATGTTCCCTCACTGGCTTTAGAGACTTGGGTGTGCGCAATACGTAGGTACGGCAAACGTTCAGCCTAATGCACAGACACTATGGAGGCTTGTGTCTGGAGCGCCTGGTTACATCGTGTGCGCAGTTTTAAACTCTTTAATGGTTTAAATTAGTGAGACATGGATGTCGTTGTTTCAATAGTTTGAGTGGGAAACATATACTATCATGTTAAAATGACATGTTGAATTATTTATCCATATTGAAATGATTGTATATTGCGCTAATGTCCCTGATGTGGCCAGTTTGTGTTACTACCTTACACAAGCTTGTTTTTTTCTCAAATATATACTGTATATGTATATATATATATATATTTATTGCAGATAAACCAGTATACATACAAGAAGTATACAAGCAGACAATGATAACATATGCTAGGGGGTACAACAAATTACAGATTATACAAAGTCCTTAAAAGGAACACACATATTGATTGTTTTTACAGATTTCTTATTAGAAGAATGTTGATTTTTTAATTTTTTTTATTTTTTTAACTTTTATTTAACCAGGTAGGCTAGTTGAGAACAAGTTCTCATTTACAACTGCGATCTGGCCAAGATAAAGCAAAGCAGTTTGACACAAACACAGAGTTACACATGGAGTAAACAAACATACAGTCAATAATACAGTACAAAAAATTATATATACAGTCTGTGCAAATGAGGTAAGATAAGGGAGGTAAGGCAATAAATAGGCCATAGTGGCGAAGTAATTACAATATACCAATTAAACACTGGAGTGATAGATGTGCAGAAGATAAATGTGCAAGTAGAGATACTGTGGTGCAAAGGAGCAAGATAAATAAATACAGTACGGGGATGAGGTAGATTGGATGGTCTATTTACAGATGGGCTATGCACAGGTGCAGTGATCTTTGAGCTGCTCTGACAGCTGGTGCTTAAAGCTAGTGAGGGAGGTAAGAGTCTCCAGCTTCAGGGATTTTTGCAGTTCGTTCCAGTCATTGGCAGCAGATAACTGGAAGGAAAGGCGGCCAAAGTAGGAATTGGCTTTGTGCGTGCTACATGTGGGTGCTGCTATGTTGACAAGTGAGTTGAGATAAGGCGGGGCTTTACCTAGCAAAGACTTGTAGATGACCTGGAGCCAGTGGGTTTGGCGACGAGTATGAAGCGAGAGCGTACAGGTCGCAGTGGTGGGTAGTATATGGGGCTTTGGTGACAAAACGGGTGGCACTGTGATAGACTGCACCTAATTTGTTGAGTAGACTGTTGGAGGCTAATTTGTAAATGACATCGCCGAAGTCGAGGATCGGTAGGATGGTCAGTTTTACAAGGGTATGTTTGGCAGCATGAGTGAAGGATGCTTTGTTGCGAAATAGGAAGCCGATTCTGGATTTAATTTTGGACTGGAGATGCTTAATGTGAGTCTGGAAGGAGAGTTTACAGTCTAGACAGGCACCTAGGTATTTGTAGTTGTCCACATATTCTAAGTCAGAACCATCCAGAGTAGTGATGCTGGACGGGCGGGCAGGTGTGGGCAGTGATCGGTTGAAGAGCATGCATTTAGTTTTACTTGCATTTAAGAGCAGTTGGAGGCCACGGAAGGAGAGTTGTATGGCATTGAAGTTCGTCTGGAGGTTAGTTATTAACACAGTGTCCAAAGAAGGGCCAGAAGTCTACAGAAGTATACAGAATGGTGTCGTCTGCATAGAGGTGGATCAGAGAATCACCAGCAGCAAGAGCGACATCATTGATGTATACAGAGAAGAGAGTCGGCCTGAGAATTGAACCCTGTGGCACCCCCATAGAGACTGCCAGAGGTCCGGGACAACAGGCCCTCCGATTTGACACACTGTTAGAGAAGTAGTTGGTGAACCAGGCGAGGCAGTCATTTGAGAAACCAAGGCTGTTGAGTCTGCCGATAAGAATGTGATGATTGACAGAGTCAAAAGCCTTGGCCAGGTCGATGAATACGGCTGCACAGTAATGTCTCTTATGTGGTTATGATATCGTTTAGGACCTTGAGCATGGATGAGGTGCACCCATGACCAGCTCTGAAACCAGATTGCATAGCGGAGAAGGTACGGTGGGATTCGAAATGGTCGGTAATCTGTTTGTTAACTTGGCTTTCGAAGACCTTACAACGGCAGGGTAGGATAGATATAGGTCTGTAGCAGTTTGGGTCTAGAGTGTCTCCCCCTTTGAAGAGGGGGATGATCGCGGCAGCTTTCCAATCTTTGGGAATCTCAGACGATACGAAAGAGATGTTGAACAGGGTAGTAATAGGGGTTGCAACAATTTCGGCAGATCATTTTAGAAAGAGAGGGTCCAGATTGTCTAGCCCGGCTGATTTGTAGGGGTCCAGATTTTGCAGCTCTTTCAGAACATCATCTATGTGGATTTGGGTGAAGGAGAAATGGGGAGGCTTGGGCGAGTTGCTGTGGGGGGTGCAGTGCTGTTGACCAGGGTAGGGGTAGCCAGGTGGAAAGCATGGTTAGCCGTAGAAAAATGCTTATTGAAATTCTCAATTATAGTGGATTTATCAGTGGAGACAGTGTTTCCTAGCCACAGTGCAGTGGGCAGCTGGGAGGAGGTGCTCTTATTCTCCATGGACTTTACAGTGTCCCAGAACATTGTGTTCTTAATGTACTGCTCCATTTCCTTCTAGAAAACACGGAAGAGTGGTTTTTTATTAGTGAATTTACATTCATGAATAAGACATTTTGCCATTAGCACAATTAGATTTACAAGGTAAAATTGTTTTTCTTTATCCTTATTAAGGTTAAGGAAACCGAGCAGCACATTCTCCCATAAAAAAAACTGAAGTCATCAAGAACATGAATAATTATAAAACTATGAATATCTTTCCATTATGTTCTTACCTGTAGACTATGCCAAAATAAATGCAAAACTGTTACTGGATGCTCAACACAAAAAGTACAGTTAATGTCTTTGTTGAGTTTCTTCAGATAATGATTCACAGGGTAATACTTCTAGATCATTCTGAAAGAGACCTCTTTGACCTTGTTAACAAGCAAGTAGTTGTGTGGTAATAACCAGACTTGTTTACAACAGATATTAGTGACCAATGTATTCCAGTAACTTGTGACATAAGGAATGGATACAATATCCCTTATCCCTCTGTTGTTCTGAAGGAAACCTTGTATTTTCACCCCATAACATTTTGTGTAACTACGCATCCTTTTTACCTCAGACTGGCGAAGGGAAAAGGGGGATACCGTCAGTTGTAAAACTTAATGCCTCTTCCGCATTTAAACCTTAATCGACATCCACGTCTTCGGCGCCCGGGGAACAGTGGGTTAACTGCCTTGTTCAGGGGGCAGAACTACAGATTTGAACCTTGTTAGCTCAGGGATTCAATCCAGCGACCTTTCGATTACGAACGATTCATCACGATGACATAAAATAGATTACTTAAAACAGATCAATCAATATATGTTGTTTTGTACTGTTCACTTTGGGATGCGCGGGACTTAACGAACTGGCACGGATAATTCGGGGCAGTCCCGCTATAAAAGTAGCGGACATTCAAATGTATCACTTAATACGCAACCCATCGTTGTCACTGTCGATATATTATGCTGTTTAAATGAGCTAACAGAAAAAGTGGTCTGTTCCCTTTCCCATAATGGCAGCCTCCCGAAGTTGCAACTCAATATCCGAAATGCCAAAATATAGATTGAAGCCTTCTATAAATTCCCAAGTTTCCATTTGGCCTCTGAATGGTGTTAGTTTAAACAGCGATACACCCCCAAACGTTTACCCCCTGTTCTATTGATTTCAGGGTGATAATCGATAAAGTTATTAACAGTTATTTTTAATGCGTTACACTTTCCGCGTTGGCCAAACACTTTAATCAAAACGCAACACTTTAAAAAATGTAGCTAGATGTCTTCTACAAATCGTCTTCTAACCAACGACGTACACATTATTCCCATATTCCGTTTTTTTGAGCTGTGTTAGTTTAAACAGGACGCGCAACCTAATTTCCTCCTCTCTCGCCCATTTGATTTCAACGTGATATGTGTGATTGACAAATAAGTGCGTATTGCGTTTCTATTTCCGTTTTAGCGACCCAAAATGTAACGGTCGGTCTTCTGCAGGTTTGTTCTCTAACCATGGAAAAAATATTTCCAGTTTCCATGTGTTTTTTTAGTTGTTAGTTTCAATGCCGCGCATCCTGAATTCTCCCCTAATCGATATCAGTGAATTATTGCCACGGTTTTTCGTGCGTGTGCGGTTTATAAGGTGCTCGTTAAAAATATATATATATATATATATATATATATATATATAATATAATATATAATATTATTACTATTGTTACACATGTATGTACATGTTTAGGTTTCCAATATATCACGAACTGTTTGTGTATATTCGTTATTGTTTTGGACAGTTAAAACTCTGTTTTGACATTGGGCTATTCATCAAAATGTCCAACCAGCGTCTATTGTTAACAGGAAGAAGAGACTATCAACTTTCATTGAACTATCAACTTTCATTTCCAATGGCATTGTACTTAATCAGATAAAAAAAAACAGCCGAATGAGTCCAAAAAACATGCTGCGTTTGAATTGCTTTTAATGATCTACCAGAAATCACTGGTTTGCTCTGCCACAGGGTTGCTCTGCCACGGGGTTGCTCGTCTGCCTAGGAGAATCCTCAGCAGCCTCAAATATGTGGGCGGAACAGCCGGTTACTGCAACATTGTAGTAAAGTTATTATAGCTTCCACTCCCATTCCAGTCCACGCTGCATCACCAAACCAACAAGAACTAATACCACGTTTAGCTAACTAGCTACTGTACAGGACTACTTAGCTAGCAAACTTTATGTAGGTTTTCACCTCGCAATATTCATGAATGGTTGAATAGAAGTTTGAAGAAATATGTCTCAATATGTCAAGTTTGAAGAAACGTCACTCGAAGTCCTCGGGGGAATCAAGCGTCCACAAAGAAGAGTTTTCCCCGATTGGAGGCAGTGCGCTCACCAACCCAACTGGCAGAAAGACGAGTAAAATTGGCAGCATCTCCGGGGAGAACACAGTTGAACTGAAAATAACTATAACTATTGAATGGTGTTGCTACCATCGTGGGTAGCATCATCGGTTCGGGGACATTCGTGACACCCATCGGGGAAGTGAAGGAAGCTGATTCTGTCGGGATTGTCGTCGATCATTTGGGCAATGAGTGGGTTGTTCTCGACAGTGGGGGCCCAGTGCTATTCTGAATTAGGGACCACCATCTCCAAATCTGGTGGAGATTATGCCTACATTCTTGAGGTCTATGGGTCTCTTCCTGCATTCCTAACACTCTGGATAGAACTGCTGATCATCCGACCTTCTCTGTACATCATGTATCTGCTACTTATTTACTCCAACCCCGTCTTCCCCTGCTCTCCAGGACCAGAACATGTAGCTAAATTGATCGCCTGTCAGTGTATATGTGAATCAGTTTGCTTTATAAAATACATATTTTATCTCTGAATTCTTTATCTGAATTAACCTACGTTGAACCAGTATTTCCTGTCTGGTTGCGTCAGCTACTATCAAATCCCTCGCTTCGTAAACGACAGGTGTAGGTAGACTAACAGTGAAACACGTCTCATCTTCAATGCCCTTGCTGATGGAAGGAGGTTTTCACTCAAAATCTCACGATACATGGCCCCATTAATTCTTTCCTTTACACAGATCAGTCGTCCTGGTCCCTTTGCAGAAAAACAGCCCCAAAGCATGATGTTTCCACCCCCATGCTTCACAGTAGGTATGGTGTTCTTTGGATGCAACTCAGCATTCTTTGTCCTCCAAACACGACGAGTTGAGTTTTTACCAAAAAGTTATATTTTGGTTTCATCTGACCATATGACATTCTCCCAATCTTCTTCTGGATCATCCAAATGCTCTCTAGCAAACTTCAGACGGGCCTGGACATGTACTGGCTTAAGCAGGGGGACACGTCTGGCACTGCAGGGTTTGAGTCCCTGGCGGCGTAGTGTGTTACTGATGGTAGGCTTTGTTACTTTGGTCCCAGCTCTCTGCAGGTCACTAGGTCCCCCCGTGTGGTTCTGGGATTTTTGCTCACCGTTCTTGTGATCATTTTGACCCCATGGGGTGAGATCTTGCGTGGAGCCCCAGATCGAGGGAGATTATCAGTGGTCTTGTATGTCTTCCATTTCCTAATAATTGCTCCCACAGTTGATTTCTTCAAACCAAGCTGCTTACCTATTGCAGATTCAGTCTTCCCAGCCTGGTGCAGGTCTACAATTTTGTTTCTGGTGTACTTTGACAGGTCTTTGGTCTTGGCCATAGTGGAGTTTGGAGTGTGACTGTTTGAGGTTGTGGACAGGTGTCTTTTATACTGAAAACAAGTTCAAACAGGTGCCATTAATACAGGTAACGAGTGGAGGACAGAGGAGCCTCTTAAAGAAGAAGTTACAGGTCTGTGAGAGCCAGAAATCTTGCTTGTTTGTAGGTGACCAAATACTTATTTTCCACCATAATTTGCAAATAAATTCATAAAAAATCCTACAATGTGATTTTCTGGATTTTTTTTCTCATTTTGTCTGTCATAGTTGAAGTGTACCTCTGATGAAAATTACAGGCCTCTCTCATCTTTTTAAGTGGGAGAATTTGCACAATTGGTGGCTGACTAAATACTTTTTTGCCCCACTGTACTTACGGGGCCCTTACCAACAATGCTGAGAGAAAGTAGAGAAATAATAGATAAGTAAAACATGTAATAATAAATAAACAATGAGTAACGATAACTCTGCTTTATACACGGGATACCACGATGACTCTGCTTTATACACAGGATACCACGATGAGTAACGATAACTCTGCTCTATACACGGGATACCACGATGAGTAACGATAACTCTGCTCTATACACGGGATACCACGATAACTCTGCTTTATACACGGGATACCACGATAACTCTGCTCTATACACGGGATACCACGATGAGTAACGATAACTCTGCTCTATACACGGGATACCACGATGAGTAACGATAACTCTGCTTTATACACGGGATACCACGATGTGCAGGGGTACGAGGTAATCGAGGCACAGTTGAAATTGGAAGTTTACATACACCTTAGCCAAATAGACTTAAACCCAGTTTTTCACAATTCCTGACATTTAATCCTAGTAAAAATTCCCTGTCTTAGGTCAGTTAAGATCACCACTTTGTTTTAAGAATGTGAAATGTCAGAATAATAGTAGAGAATTATATATTTAAGCTTTTATTTCTTTCATCACATTCCCAGTGGGTCAGAAGTTTACATACACTCAATTAGTATTTGGTAGCATTGCCTTTAAATTGTTTAACTTGGGTCAAACGTTTTGGGTAGCCTTCCACAAGCTTCCCACAATAAGTTGGGTGAATTTTGGCCCATTCCTCCTGACAGAGCTAGTGTAACAGAGTCAGGTTTGTAGGCCTCCTTGCTCGCACACGCTTTTTCAGTTCTGCCCACAAATCTTCTATAGGATTTGAGGTAAGGGCTTTGTGATGGCCACTCCAATACCATGACTTTGTTGTCCTTAAGCCATTTTGTCACAACTTTGGAAGTATGCTTGGGGTCATTGTACATTTGGAAGACCCATTTGCGACCAAGATTAAACTTCCTGACTGATGTCTTGAGATGTTGCTTCAATATATCCACGTAATTTTCCTCCCTCATGATGCCATCTATTGTGTGAACTGCACCAGTCCCTCCTGCAGCAAAGCACCACCACAACATGATGCTGACACCCCCGTGCTTCACGGTTGGGAAGGTGTTCTTCGGCTTGCAAGCCTCCCCCTTTTTCCTCCAAACATAACGATGGTCATTATGGCCAAACAGTTCTATTTTTGTTTCATCAGACCAGAGGACATTTCTCCAAAAAGTACGATCTTTGTCCCCATGTGCAGTTGCAAACCGTAGTCTGGCTTCTTTTTGACGGTTTTGGAGCAGTGGCTGAGCGGCCTTTCAGGTTATGTCGATATAGGACTCGTTTTACTGTGGATATAGATACTTTTGTAACTGTTTCCTCCAGCATTTTCACAAGGTCCTTTGCTGTTGTTCTGGGATTGATTTGCACTTTTCGCACCAAAGTACGTTCATCTCTAGGAGACAGAACGCGTCTCCTTCCTGAGCGGTATGACGGCGGCATGGTCCCATGGTGTTTATACTTGCATACTATTGTTTGTACAGATGAACGTGGTAACTTCAGGCGTTTGGGAATTGCTCCCAAGGATGACCCAGACTCGTGGAGGTCTACAATTTGTTTCTGAGGTCTTGGCTGATTTTTTAAAATTTTCCCATGATGTCAATCAAAGAGGCACTGAGTTTGAAGGTAGGCCTTGAAATACATCCACAGGTACACCTCCAATTGACTCAAATGATGTCAATTAGCCTATCAGAAGCTTCTAATGCCATGACATCATTTTCTGGAAGCTGTTTAAAGGCACAGTCAACTTAGTGTTTGTAAACTTCTGACCCACTGGATTTGTGATACAGTGAATTTTAAGTGAAATAATCTGTCTGTAAACAATTGTTGGAAAAATGACTTGTGTTATGCACAAAGTAGATGTCCTAACCGACTTGCCAAAACTATTGTTTGTTAACAAAGAAATGTGTGGAGTGGTTGAAAAGCGAGTTTTAATGACTCCAACCTAAGTGTATATAAACTTCCAACATCAACTGTATCTACAATTCAAAATGTACAATACAACATGTATAATACCAAAATACAACAAGATTACAATGTCTGTGTGTATAGAGTGTGTGTGTGTGTGTGTGTGTGTGTGTGTGTGTGTGTGTGTGGTGTGTGTGTGTTTGTGTTTCTGTTTGCGCGTGTCTGTACAAGTGTGTGTCTCTCTTCACAGTCCCCGCTGTTCCATGAGGTGTATATTTATCTGTTTTCTAAATGATTTTACTGCTTGCATCAGTTACCTGATGTGGAATAGAGTTCCATGTAGTCATGGCTCTATGTAGTACTGTGTGCCTCACATTACAAACGGATGCCCTTAGGACAGCAATTATTCTAGCCAGGTGGAAGGAACCAGCCGTCCTGTCTCATTGCCGTGTTCATCATTCTGTTTTTACTGTGAAATGAAATAGAATGGTGAACGCAGCGATCAGGCTGGTTCCAACAGGCTAGCAATCCTCCCCTAACCTGAGAAATAAACCTGTCTGTCTGTCTGTCTGTCTGTCTGTCTGTCTGTCTGTCTGTCTGTCTGCCTGCCTGCCTGACTGCCTGCCTGCCTGCCTGCTTGCCTGCCTGCCTGCCTGCCTGCCTGCCTGCCTGCCTGTCTGTCTGTCTGTCTGTCTGTCTGTCTGTCTGCCTGCCTGTCTGTCTGTCTGCCTGTCTGTCTGATCACCCCCTGTCTGTCTGTCTGTTTGTCTGCCTGTCTGTCTGTCTGTCTGTCTGGTCACCCCCTGTATGTCTGTCTGTCTGTCTGTCTGTCTGTCGGTCTGTTCCAGTGCTCTTGACAGCAGTAAACTGCTGGAGTGTGAAGGCTGCCACACGGGTCCAGAATGTCTTCACTGCAGCCAAGCTCCTCGCTCTGGTGCTCATCATCATCCTCGGCTTTGTGCAGATTGGCATAGGTGAGAAGTAGACACACAGACAGACTGAAGTGCTAGATACACACACTGAAGACTGAAGTGCTAGATACACACACACACACACACACACACACACACACACACACACACACACACACACACACACACACACACACACACACACACACACACACACACACACACACACACACACACACACACACACACACACACACACACACACACGCGGAGATAGAAGTGTTGAATAAGAGTTTTTGTTGCGATCTGTCTGTGATATCTTCTTCTTCTGTCAGTCACAAACGTTCATCTCTTTCCAGGAGGGACGGAGCGTCTTTGGCCAGAGAACGCATTCGAAGGGACAAGGACGGACGTTGGCAGCTTTGGGTTGGTCCTGTACAGTGGCCTGTTTGCCTACGGAGGCTGGTAAGTAGGGAGGAGGAGGCTGGTAAGTAGGGAGGAGGAGGCTGGTAGGTAGGGAGGAGGAGGCTGGTAGGTAGGGAGGAGGAGGCTGGTAGGTAGGGAGGAGGAGGCTGGTATGTAGGGAGGGAGGGAGGGAGGAGGAGGCTGGTAAGTAGGGAGGAGGAGGCTGGTAGGTAGGTAGGTAGGTAGGTAGGTAGGGAGGGAGGGAGGGAGGGAGGGAGGGAGGGAGGGAGGGAGGAGGCTGGTATGTAGGGAGGAGGGGACATAACTAGTGTTTGGGATAAATCTGTGTGTCCGGCTCCCAGACCCAGATTAAATCTAGTCCTGGACTACAGAACACTTCTCTTAGTCTGCTCCAGTGTCTATGTATTCATTAGCATTTTAAACCACTCAAATATCTGTCTAGTTTGAACACATAACAAGCATTTCAAAGTAAGCTGGGTGGATGAAGAGGTCACCTGTAGACATGATGAATACAGCACTGTTCATAATGGTATAGGTCCTACTGTCTGTCTGGCATCTCTACTACAGTGGTTCATAATGGTATAGGTCCTACTGTCTGTCTGGCATCTCTACTACAGTGGTTCATAATGGTATAGGTCCTACTGTCTGTCTGGCATCTCTACTACAGTGGTTCATAACGGTATAGGTCCTACTGTCTGTCTGGCATCTCTACTACAGTGGTTCATAATGGTATAGGTCCTACTGTCTGTCTGGCATCTCTACTACAGTGGTTCATAATGG